>NW_013666390.1:15263-24528 GCF_000517525.1 Limulus polyphemus | reverse complement strand
AAGATTCGAAATATGAGATTCATTGATACACTAGAAGCACAGTTTACTCTACCATAGTTTGGCCTGTGTCTCTTGTCTTTACCCTACCTATGTAGCAAGACTTCTTATACTATAAGATGTTGCATTACTCCCGAGAAACTTTTGTTTGAAGATTCGAAATATGAGATTCATTGATACACTAGAAGCACAGTTTACTCTACCATAGTTTGGCCTGTGTCTCTTGTCTTTACCCTACCTATGTAGCAAGACTTCTTATACTATAAAAACCTTTGATTCTATAATTACTTTATCATTTGTATTATTTTGAACATAAAGTATAAAAAAAAAAAATCATACAATGCTCAAAGTTTCTTAACAGCTTTTACGAGTTTTTTTTTGTTCTTGAACTATAAATCAAATGCCTATTGAAATAAAACAGAAACAGGAAAACTACATTCCTTATCAGTGTTCGTTATTCTTGAATAGCTTGACGCACGACGTGGCTGTTGAAAATTCCTTTGTGCTGTAGAGATCAAAACTTTTTTACCCATAGAACACCAATTATTACTGGCAAATTAGCAATTTCATGCATAAATATACTGCCTAGCTATTAATTGTATATATATATATTTTGGTATTTTTAGTACGTCTTTTGTTGGATGTACAATGAATGTCAATAACAAATGAGATTTTATTTCGCGCCGGTAAAGCATTTCAGATTAAAACAAATAACCATATAAATTGATGATGTTAAGGATGTGAATAACCAGACATCATTACAGCATTCAGATAAAATTAAATTCTAGTGTTACTAGTCCACTTGCGAACAGTTGCTTTAAAGACATCATTTCTCTGGAAGTTCGTGATGTCAGAAAAACACGTAGGTTTAATAACTCTTGATAGAAATGAATAAAAACCATATAACCCGAGCGCTTTCGAAAGGTGGACCTTTCTTATTCAGAAGAAGAAAGGTCCACCTTTCGAAAGCGCTCGAGTTATATGATTTTTATTCAGTTATCTGGAAGTGTTATAATCCAGAGGCCAGCGTCATGAACAGTAAACGACAGTAATCACGGAAGGCTAGAACAAACAATCAGTTCTACCTTCTCGATTGGAGTGGTTTATAGCATGTTGGGAAAAACTACCAATTCCACCAAACACTACATACATAGTGTCCATGAAGTTCTCATTAACTTGAAGTTAAATTTTATAATATAAATTATGAGTGCTTCCTCAAATAAATACGGTAAAATTGTAAAAATCCTAGCGTATAATTCTGGAAACACATTTAAGTGCTTTAGGTATATTTCACGAGAACCCGAAGCGCCAAAGTGTGTTTGCAGTTTTAAGCGTTCAAAATCATTAGTGACGCATCTGATATTAAGAACGAAAAGGCTATACTTACGGTTATTATCCCACATAATTTGTATATCATTGCTAAGCTAAATGAATGTGATAACTTATGTAAACTAGGGATAACAGATGAATTATTGAAGACGTTTTAAAATTAACGTCTGTTACATTTAAGTTTCTCCTGGAAGCGTTTCCATCTTCTAATTCCAGCATCTATAGCGAAGATCTTGAGTAAAACACGCTAAATTATTGAGTTTTTTAAAAAAGAACTGATGTACCATGAGAACAGACGACCTTGACATATCTATAACATAAGATTACGAGTTCAGCGCCCTAATCACCTGGTCGTGCCGAGCCATTAATCTAGGAGATCTTTTTTTTTCTTCTTTTTATTTGCTATATTTTTGTGCGCCAGCAATACCAAGCGTGGGGCGCGCGTATAACCGATTCCATTTTATTACTCGTCAGGATCTCTACTAGCCTACCCTCAAATTGAAATTCTTTTAGGCAGGATTGGAGTAAATTAATGTATGAGACCTTGGGCGTGGTCAAATACATCAATCGAAAGAGTTTATTCTCCTGAGTCCAAAACTGGAATAAATTTCAAATCGGTCAAGAGGTGACAGAGCTATGAGCTAAAAGTTTGTACTTTAAGAAAAACTTTGAGTCATTCCATGAGCCGCTATGCCAGGGCTAAAAAGGGTCTACCGGATAATTTTCTAATGATATCATTGTTGGCACTGTATAGGTTTGGACATTCTACGCGTAGATGTTTTATAGATATCATGAAATTAACAAAATTCTCTGGAATAAACTGTTGGTTAAAAAAGGAAGAATTTAGCCGGATGATTTTCTAATGAATATTGTTGCCAATGTAAAGGTTTGGACATTGTACATGTTGATGTTTCACAAATATCTTGGACAGTTTGAAGTTATTAACGGAAACACTTGAAAATCAGACAGAGTCGTGTATTCTGAAAGAATCATTCGTAGCAAGCACAGTAATAACCTCTCGCGCTTAGAAAAAAAAAAACTATCCTTTTGTAAAAACATTGTGTATTTCGTGCTTATTTTCAATAATTGTTTGTAGTTAGATAACGTGCTTGCAACAATACACTAGTGTAAAGATACGCCCATCAGACGACTCCAGGACATTTTTCTATAATAGCTGGAAGAGGGAGTTTATGGTACAACACACCAACAAACAATGTATTGTTCTGATACATACTTGATTATCTAAACTTTACCAAAAAATCTCGAATCTACTATCTCTAATCTGCCATTACATTATTTTCAGAGCATGAATAAGCTATTAATAAACAGGAGCCTCCAATGGCGCTGTTAAAAATTTAAGCGAGAATATCCCATATTATATTAAAATTTAAGCTTGAAATTAATACACTTTGATGTTTCGAGTCTTTGACGTATTTTGCAGAATAATGCCATGCAGTTGTTTTTGTTGGTTTATACATTTTATTAATATTCTTGATGAACGACTTGATTCATTATGAGTTTTGATGCTTTAAAATCGAAATCTAATTAAAGGAATGACATAAATTATAATTAAAGAGAAAAAAGTAAGGGATTCACATTTTCAATTAACAAGAAGATTAATTAATCTTCCACGTTTACCATCCCGAAGTCTATAACGACCAAATGCTGTTACTGCGGCTGACTTTTGGGTATTGACGATCATTCAAAGTATACCATTGTAACAAACAATGTAAAGTCAGACGAACCGCAGAAGATAAACTACACTATTCCGAAACACTTTCAATACCGTTCCACGTAGGTTCCTAGTTGAAATGTAACAATTATATCCTCTAATTTATTTTTTCGAGTTCATCACATGGCGAACTCATGCCATGCATATGATAGTCAAGAACACAACACTACGACATATTACTGGTGGGGATATAATGAAAGAGGTTCTGATGATACATCAGAACTTTGTACCAACTTAATCTAAATCTTTCGATGACTCTTCCTCAATTTGGAGTCATAACAAAACTGGAAATGAAGGTAAGTACTACTAGATATTATTTGAATACTACTAGATAATACTTGAATACTACTAGGTATTATTTGAATACTACTAGATATTATTTGAATACTACTAGATAATACTTGAATACTACTAGGTATTATTTGAATACTACTAGATATTATTTGAATACTACTAGATAATACTTGAATACTACTAGGTATTATTTGAATACTATTAGATAATATCTGAATACTACTTGTTATTATTTGAATACTACTAGATAATATTTGAATACTACTAGATAATACTTGAATACTACTTGTTATTATTTGAATACTACTAGATATTATTTGAATACTACTAGATAATACTTGAATACTACTTGTTATTATTTGAATACTACTAGATATTATTTGAATTGCTCATTTCCTCTATTAACGCTTGCACTGACTTTACAGATTTGTCTCCCCAGATGGAAAATTTTGGTATTTAGTATTTTCAGCCTAAACGGCACCTTATACGAAACATGTACTTAAACAGCCAAGGTTCAGGTAGACTGTTTATAGTCATCTCTAACTTAGAACTGGTGATCAGAGGGAAGGTAAGCAGTCAATAGCATCTGCCGTCTACAAGATTACCCTTAACCGGATAACGAGAGTGAGTCACTTTTAAAACACTCTCACTGCTGAAAACACAGTGTCTGTGTTTACTGACAAACACGGTCTCGAACCTTGTATCTGGTCCTTAGGATTAGGAAACACTTAGTTGAAAACATTTTATTTTGAGCAGTGGCTATGGTATACATTAAAGAGTTCAAGATTAAAACAAAAACTATAATAAAGATCGACATCTTAGATCTAGCTTTTTTCAATTACTTACAATATCGGCCGATTTTAGCTTTTCTTTGGTTTTTATTAATAACTAAGCCTAACTTTTTAAACTCTTAATACAAACAGAATATGTTTTTTTCTTTTTTTCATTTGCAAAGATAAAAGAAGTTCCATAACAGCTAGTAGCGTTTTTATTTGAATAACCAAATGAACATTTTTTTAGAGTTTCACAGGCAAATTATGTGTTGTTGTCGCAGAACACTAATGGTATATTTGTTATGAAAAGCAGGGAATTTGTAAGTTGCCAAAGGTACCAGTACCATTAGACGTTTGTGTGTTTGTTTCAGAGTTTTCGCGCAAAGCTACACAAGGCTATTTACACATAGTAGTCCCTAATTTTGAGCTAATATGCTAGATGGAGGGCAGCTAGTCAACAATACCCACTGCCAACTCCTGGACTACTATTTCTGCAAACTTTTACTACAGTATTTCATAAAGTTTGCTTTGCCTCTTCTTAGATAAAACAAAACACATACCCTGAATCGTTTATACATGTTCTTTGAATAAAAATAAATACAAATTCGTGAGTGATTGATGATACCAGGAGTAATGTATAAATAACCCTACTTCCCATGTCGGAAAGCCTTAAGTATTGTTGTAAACTCAAGATAACTGATGCACTTTGTTATATGCCATACCATGTCTGAAGTCAGAGTTCTAGTGAAAACGTCACTAGAATAGCTTGCTTGTTGAATTTTGTCTAAGGATATTAGAACTATTGGCGCTAGTCGTTCCTAAATTTGAAATTAAACCAGCTAGTTAACATTACTCAACGCCAACTCTTAGGCAATTCTCTAAGAACGAATAGTGGAATTAATCATCACATTATAACGGCCCTATAGCTGAAAGGGCGAGCATGTTCGGTGACGGGGTTCGATCCCGCGAATCGAGCCCCTTAACCACCAGATCATGCACTAAAGTGGAAGAAGGTGTTTCAAATTATTTAGGAAATTCTATTCAATAGATCTTAATGCAGACTGGGCTGCCATCTCTAGAAGTAATGGAAAAGTTCATGTTTTCTTTTTAGAAATCAACAGAAATGCATAAACTTGTCTATAATTATTCAATTTCAAATCAGAAAACACGTGACGATCGTGTGTTTCTACGGAATTATAGTAAATTGCTCCTTTTTCTATGAGTATCACTGCAATTAAACCAGTTCGACGTTCAACTCACACGGCCGAAATTTAACATTTAGTTTTAGGCATCATTCGCCACAAGTCAAAGACTTAACCATGTTCATTGTTGACTTTATTTTCACTCATTCTCGCAGTTTTGCATGGACAGATGGCGCTAAAAAAGAATCGCTCATGCATGAAAAACTAAAATGTCGGTATATGTATATGCGTTAATGTGTTTCAGAAAGAAAGAAAAAAAAAACGCTTGACTAATCCCTAACATTTCTTGTCATCTGTAGTTCAAAACCTGTCAACCAGGGTCGGTGGGCACACAAGTGATTATCTTTCCCCACCACCACCACCCATGATAATCGACGTTGATATAAAATCTATATAATGTTAAAGAAAGTGAGTCGAAAGACAATGTCCTCGCCGTAACTGAATTTAGTTAAGCTTGTAATTGAAACAGGATAAATATTAATAAAAAAGTTTTTTTGAAGAGTGTTTGACATGAACTATCTTTTTTTTTTTGGCATTCACTACAATATGCGCTTCAGAATACTGCACACGTGTTACGCAAATAAGGAAAATAACCTATAATTAGATAATGAAAATAACCTACAATCAGATAATGAAAATAACCTACAATTAAATAACGAAAATAACCTGTAATCAGATTAATGAAAATAATCAATAATCAGGTAATCAAAATAATCAATATTCAGATAATCAAAATAGCTTCTAATCGGATAATGAAAATAACCTACAAAAGATAACGAAAATAACCTATAATCAGATGATGAAAATAATCAATATCCGGATAATGATAATAGCCTATAATCAGATGATGTAAATAACCTACTATACAATACATCAGTGTACGGTATTTACAAATTTCTTTTAATTATAACAATAACAAATTTGAAAAATTAGAGCGTGTTTTCCGTAGCAGTTGGATTAATATGACGTCACAGTTTATTTTTCGATTGTAACAGCTCACTTTATATTCTTTACACAAAAAGTCCATGATTATCTCCAACTTCAGTGCATAATAGACACGTAAAACCACCTGAACATCAACAAGGCAGTTCATGCGGTGAACGTCAAGTGTTGAACATATAATCCCAGTAATTAACACATCGTGGGAAGTACTTGTAAATCCTACAGTTAGAGCGCTTTGAGCAGAGACTTACTAGAGAACCCAAGACTATTCATTATAACTGAAGTTACGCAACTAAAATAAGTGATAACGAAACCTAGTCTTACTAAAAAACATGAACCTTCATTCTAACCGAGCTGATGCGACCGTAATAAGTGATAATGACATATGAACTTACCAAAGAACACGAACCTTCATCGTATACAAACTGATGTGACCGTAGTGAGTGATAACGAAACCTAGGCTTACTAAAGAACATGAACCTTCATCGTATACAAACTGATGTGACCGTAGTGAGTGATAACGAAACCTATGCTTACTAAAGAACATGAACCTTCATCGTATACAAACTGATGTGACCGTAGTGAGTGATAACGAAACCTAGGCTTACTAAAGAACATGAACCTTCATTGTAACCTACCTGTAATAAGTAGTAAAGACACATGGAATTACTAGGGAACACGAACCTTCACCGTATCCAAACTGGTGTGACCGTAGTGAGTGATAACTAAACCTAGGCTTACTAAAGAACATGAACCTTCATTGTAACCTATCTGTAATAAGTAGTAAAGACACATACATGGACTTACCAAAGAACACGAACATTCATCGTACCCAAACTGATGCGACCGTAGTGAGTGATAACGAAACTTAGGCTTACTAAAGAACACGAACCTTCATTGTAACCTAACTGATACGACCGCAGAAAATGATAATGAAACCAAGGCTTACTAAACAACATGAACCTTCAATGTAACTGAACTAATGCGACCGTAATAAGTAATAATCACACAGGAACCTACTAAAGAACACTGGATTATTTTATTATAACCGAAATGATGCGATCAGAATAAGCGAAAACGGTATCTGGTCTCAGGAGTCATTGGTAATGTTGGGTTTTAGTTTTTATCTTATTCTTTATATACACAGCGACATTTCATGCATGCTGATTTAACATCAATAAACACAATGAACACAGACAAGAGCTTATTAAAAAGCTTGAATTCTTCTTCTCTCTTTTATTCATCGACATAATTCTACTAGTTGTTTCCATTAGGTGTAGTATTTGAGTGCATCGAAAAAAGGTCATTTATTACTGGCTTGTAACATCTAACTCAATGATATCAGAATGAATGTCTGTAAAATGGCATGTTACAAATAAAAGGAGAGAAGATTTGTTGTAGCTGAATTACGAAATCTGATTTTCCTTAATCTTTTATCATAGAATTCTCATTACAGCCTTTTTAATTTCAGACCAGTGGTTACATCATCTAAGTTGGTAGAAGGGTCACTAGATGGCAGGATATTACAGTTAGGTTTTAGATTTTTAAACTTATTCCCGAGGAGGATGCTTGTAAAAATGACGGAAGCCCAGTGTAGTGTGACATATTCTGTTCAAGGGGAGAGCGTAAATCTTAGATCTCTAGATCTGCGGTTGATATTTTAAAATAAACAAATAAACAAGTAAGATAGGCTTCTCTTTATAGCACATAAAATCCACATCTATACGAAAGCCAGTTTAAAAAGGCTCTTGATTGTAGTAAAAGAAGTCATGTGTCATATTTTTTGTATTAAAAACGTGAAGTGGAATTATGGTCGTAGCATAATCAGTCATGTTCCATGCCTATACAAAGGCCATGTAAAATAGACTCCTGAGGTAGCGAAACTGATAAATTCCCCTGGTGGACATATATGGTATGATTTTAATAGATGTTATTGTGACAGTCTAATAAGGGAAAGTAATGTTTGAATTAATCGAAAAATTCAATATTCATATCACCCAAGGGCGCCCGCAGAAAAAAAATTAGGAGGGGTCAAGTAACTCAAGTTTGAAAAAAATATGAAATCGAAATACAAATACCTTATGATTTTCCAATAACATAGAAGAAGAATTTTACATATCTAGTATTTTTTTTCTTTTTTTGAAAATCCAGGGGGGTCAAATATCAGCCTATACAAGCATAACAACTTTCACGATGAAATCGTTAAAACAACGCCTATTATCACGTTATAATATTTACATTTCAGAAAAACAAACAAAAAACATCAAATCATTTCTGTAGAATTGTGAAATATATCACTGAACAGTCACCGTAAAATCTCTGAAATATTCAACTTGTTCAGAGTATGGATATTTTAAATGGTAATAAACCATGAACAGCTACTTTGTAGAACTAAAAAAAAATATTGAACAAATAAAGGAAACAGACCCTTAAGAGCAGCACAGGTTTCGAAAGTCACCCTTGTTCGGGGCCCGGCATGGCCAAGTGTGACGGTCAATCCAACTATTCGTTGGTAAAAGAGTAGCCCAAGTTGGCGGTGGGTGGTGATGACTAGCTGCCTTCTCTCTAGTCTTACACTGCTAAATTAGGAACGGCTAGTGCAGATAGCCCTCGTGTAGCTTTGCGCGAAATTCATAACAAACCAAACCAAACCCTTGTTCGGAGTCGTATGCTATATATGTGTGTGTATAAGGTAAGGTATCTAATAGAGCCTTTAAAGAAAGTCCGTTAGCCGTGATATTAAACGGACATTTGTGAAAACCAATATGTGTACAACTTTGTCCTTGTTGAACGCTGTATTTGCAAGATTTACGTCATTTATTATTCGGCAATATTGCGCTCGTACAATAATTCGTCTGTACAGTTATAGATTGTATATATATATACAGGGTGGAGGAAAGTCACTGTACAGTTATAGATTGTATATATACAGGGTGGGGGAAGTCACTGTACAGTTATAGATTGTATATATATAGTATACGAGGGTGGGGAAGTCA
>NW_013666390.1:13683-15253 GCF_000517525.1 Limulus polyphemus | reverse complement strand
AAACTGTGCTTCTAGTGTATCAATGAATCTCAGATTTCGAATCTTCAAACAAAAGTTTCTCGGGAGTAATGCAACATCTTATAGTATAAGAAGTCTTGCTACATAGGTAGGGTAAAGACAAGAGACACAGGCCAAACTATGGTAGAGTAAACTGTGCTTCTAGTGTATCAATGAATCTCAGATTTCGAATCTTCAAACAAAAGTTTCTCGGGAGTAATGCAACATCTTATAGTATAAGAAGTCTTGCTACATAGGTAGGGTAAAGACAAGAGACACAGGCCAAACTATGGTAGAGTAAACTGTGCTTCTAGTGTATCAATGAATCTCATATTTCGAATCTTCAAACAAAAGTTTCTCGGGAGTAATGCAACATCTTATAGTATAAGAAGTCTTGCTACATAGGTAGGGTAAAGACAAGAGACACAGGCCAAACTATGGTAGAGTAAACTGTGCTTCTAGTGTATCAATGAATCTCATATTTCGAATCTTCAAACAAAAGTTTCTCGGGAGTTATGCCCCACTTTCAGTCCAGATAAAATTTTGTCCGGAAAATGGGGCATACGTCGACATCTTCTTTCTTCTTCTTCGGTTTTTCCCTTTAGCGGGGGGTCGCCGTCCTTCAAACATGTTGCCCTCCCTTTATTCATTGCCAAATCCTTTAATCTCATCTTTCCAACACTTTACTGGCCTTCCCTTGTTGGCTACTAGCAGCTAGGGGATAATACGTCTACATGCTCCAACTAAACATTTACACGTTGTTGCAATGATTTATATAAAGATGTAGCATTTTCATTCAATGGCATATGAATCGTTTTGGCATTTAGCACATACAAATCTTCCAATACTCCAAAAAAATGTTATATTACACTTTTTGAGATGTGAAGAACTGACAGTCTGATACAGAAACTACACCCAATAAAGTGTGAATCTATAGCGTTTCATAGCGACAGGGAAATTATGAAAGTTAAATTGTGATATTTTAATAATCTATAATTCATTCATATGCAAATTTAACTATAAATATATAGATTTTGAAGAGTTAATATCTTCTAAGAATATTATATTCAAAAATTCTGTAATAATCATAAAATTATCTTAACGTTAGCATTTCTGCTAATTTTGTTGTTGTTTACTTTTCACATACCATTTGCATGACTTTCATTCTACACTTTTACGTAATAGGAGTGTAACCTGTTATTTATTCTAAATTTACACCTTTAAGGGTGTAAGTTCTCACTCTGCCAACAACAAGAGGTGTGTTTACTGTAATTACACCTTTTTTCTATATGGTCATGCATACACAACATTTCCAACCAACAAGTCATGAGTAAGTATAATGATGGATAGATTAATACACCTTATCCAACAAGACAATGTGCTTAGTTATAGAAATAGTCTCAACTAACAAGTCATGAGTAAGTATAATGATGGATAGATTAATACACCTCATCCAAGAATACTATGTGCTCAGTTATAGAAATAGTCTCAACCAACAAGTCATGAGTAAGTATAATGATGGATAGATTAATACACCTCATCCAACAATACAATGTGCTCAGTTATGGAAATA
>NW_013666390.1:6775-13091 GCF_000517525.1 Limulus polyphemus | reverse complement strand
TGGCATTGTTCCGTGGCCATAGGCTACATGTAGACCTACTAGGGCAGTCCCACTGGCATTGTTCCGTGGCCATAGGCTACATGTAGACCTACTAGGGCAGTCCCACTGGTATTGTTCCGTGGCCATAGGCTACGTGCAGACCTACTAGGGCAGTCCCACTGGCATTGTTCCGTGGCCATAGGCTACATGTAGACCTACTAGGGCAGTCACAATGGCAATGTTCCGTGGCCATAGGCTACATGTAGACCTACTAGGGCTTTCCACGGATAACATGACTCACCATACTCTTTCTGTGACTGCGCAGCACATCAGGACTGTTTCACGACGACGTTGGGACTTGTAACAACGATTTGGATTGAAAAATATAATTAGATCATCTTGGATGAGATGTGTGTAGCAATAAGACTTATTGGGGGTTATCATATTGTTAATGGGTGGATAACATGATAACATCAAACCTAAAATACGCACATTCAATATAAGAGCATTTAATTACTATCATACTACACGGATAAATGACAGCGTATGGTAACGAAGATGTTTCTCTGTATGATATTACTTCAGAAGTAAAGTGAAATCACACGATTTTCACTGGAACAGTGTCCATATCGTATGAGTGTTAAAAAAAAAAGTTAAGAACTGTCTTTAACTCTTTGAGCAGAAGATTTCTGATAACAAACACAATGTTTTCATCAACCGACATCTTACGGAAATAGTCCTTCAAAACTGCTGAGAACTCCCGCTTTAAGGTTGATGCAAAGTTGTCAGATCATCTGGGACTTGATAACACAACTTTCGTTATACATCAAGAGGCCATTCTACCATCTAACCTAATTCCGTACAGCAGTTTGTATATTTTTGAACTTCCGTCAGCCACGTCATTATCTTAGCTGCCCTGAAGAAGACCGAGAATCACGCTGACACCCCCCTCTTATTACTGTTGTTTGGTTTATAGTGTGTTTTGTTTCAGAATTAACTGGACAGATTTAAAACGTTATGTTGGAAACATGATCATGGAAAAGTGCAGGATTACGTTTCGCTGAAATACCGGTTCGCTCTTATGTTAAATAGATACAACATAGCATATAACGTCACTGTTCATTAAAGTAAAAGCATTTCCTGTATCACCGACCATTTGTTGTTATCTTCTTTATGTAGAACAAACATTCTTCCCTAGAAGCTTGATAATAATACCTAATATCTTCTAAGTTCAAAAAGGTAACGTAAATGTTTGAATTTTAACTACACTTTCTATTGAGATTCACGACCATGTAATCTTTCGAGGTTTATTGAAAAGTAAGTATTAAAAACAATAAGACGCAGTGCTTCTACTTTAGGCCTAATTCGCATAGAATACGTTTTTTTTTCTTACTTCGCAACAACGTGGAGTATTTATATTTGTTTTTCGTTACTTTTGAAGAATGGTACGCTGAAAATAACGTTAAGCTTCGAAGTTTTCTTGGGGATTGGCACATTACAGTACGTTGATAAAATAGTAATAAAAAACAACAACATACGTTTTTTCCCAAAGAAAATCTTATAGTTTCTATTAAGTAGGAAGTTAAAATGCCTTCTTCTTCGGCAACCTAATAACAGTTATGTATTTAATTTATATCTTTAATCGTTTACTACAAACACAACTTCGGTTTATTTAGTAATGGAATTATTGATGCTTTAATACTTTTACACATTACACGCATTCTAAATGTAAGGTTCCCTCCGGTAGGCTTGAGAGCGTATAACTAAAATCCGGAGTTCGATCCCTATTGTGGACACAGTACAGATGTTCCATTGTATAGCTTTGCGCTTGACAATAAACTAACTAACTGCAAGGCAGACTTTGTATGTGTGAGTGGAAAATTTGGTAATTTCCAATCAAACTATGAGGTACTTTCCAATACGTAACAGAAAAAGAAAAGGCATGAGTACAGGCAGTACAAGTAACTGCACAAATTAAATCAAACCTAATCTATTTAGGGGCGAGTGAACTTTGAACGATTTTGTTGTTTTGTATTGAAGAGAAGCCTTTTAGCAGTGGTTTGTAGCTTGGTCCGATGTGAGACTTACAAGATGATCGCTCTATAAAATAGTCGTCATACGACTCAAGGGAGCAGTTCAAACTGTGCACGTGAGTATTGTTCTATTCGTCGTGATGTAAACATTATGAAGGTATGAACTGCTAACTGGTTTCAATCTTCATTTATTAACACAAAGCTGACACGTAATTTCTAAATTATTTTCTACGTGCGATGTGTGAACACTATACATTTAACTCCACATTTGTGTTGCACTACTGCTTATTCCACGTGTTCTCAACCATTGGTTGGCAGCAACACCCAGCGAAAAAAAGTAGTAAACAATTCGATATTCGTGAAATTTTATAACTTATACATGTGTTAATAATAGATGAAAACTATTGTTTCCTTCTTAGTTTACTGTAAATAAGAAAGTAATTATGAAACAATATTGTAGGTTCATATACCACTAACGGTCCGTAACCTTAGAACAAAGATTAGACCGATTTGTGAATTGAAAAAGGGCGGGAACCAGGATGAAAGTAATAAGGAAAATGGATGATTTTTTTAAATAGAAAATGATAAAGAATCCTCCTCTATACTCTTCCCCTGCCCCCTGGGTTGTACTTGGCGTCCATTTAGTGACAACAGCGGTTCTGCTGATACAATTCTTGATTTTCTAAATTCGTTGTTTTTGTTGTTGTGTCTTTTAGTCGACAGGGGGTCACGTATATTTATATCACACCAGCTATGCCGTTCTCAGAAACACCAAACCAATTGTAAGATGTATGATAACCCCTCAAAGGCACAGCGGTATGTCTGCGGAATTACAACGCTAGAAACCGGGTTTCGACACCCATGGTGGGCAGAGCATAGATAGCCCATTGTGTAGCTTTGTGTTTAACTTCAAACAAACAAACTAAAAAGATATATGGTAAAAAACTGTTGAGAACAAGTGATCAAAACTTTCTAAACACCCTACTCGAACGACGCTAATGTTACAATAGACATCGCTTTATAGGGAACAAGTCGAGAACTTTACCTCACGCTTGATATCGAAATAATATCATAATTAAAAAAACACAACACCAAAAACATAAGTTTCATGGTTTCATAAATTAAAAAATTTCAAACTTACTCCATTTACACACCTAATAACGTCATGCCTTCCGTCGACTTCTTTGTTCTGTTTTACATGAACCTTTACAGTGGAGCATACTTTGAATGGTTTTATTTCGCGCAACGCTAAACAGGGCTACCTACCTGTGCACTGTCGTCCCTAATTGTGATCTGATTGATATACGACATCCAGGGAAATGGCTATTGAGTCAAGAGCACTGACCGTTAACTTTCAGGCTACTTTTTTGTGCCCGAATAGTAGGATTGGACTGTCACATTTATAACGCACATAAAGTGCCAAGTGAGGTTTTGCGGCAACGGATCGCGAACAATCAATCCTCTAAATTAATAGTTCGAGCATGCTAACCACTGGACCACGCCCAGTCCACATTTAATGAAAAGTTATATACATAAACACCGAACATCATTTTACTCTGTGAACGTATAGCGAAAAACACCAGTTAGTGCCAATGTAAATATTGCGAACTGTAGTTTTAGAATTCAGTTTAAGGTTAACACAGATGCCTTGACAATATTAATCTTAAAAAAGAATTGTCAGAAGTATAGAATTACTATCAGTGATAAATACTTTAACCTAAATCATGGATTCGATAGGCTTTATCTTTAAAAAGTTTCAGAAAGAAGAAAAAAAAACACGAAATAACACAGAACTGTATGAAAGTTAACATGTATTACTGAGAGAACAAGAGCGCAGCTAGTGCAAAAACATGCAAGAAAAATCATGTGATTAATAGACGAAATATAAAAGCTACCCCTTTATATACATAGGTTGAGTACGTTATATTAAAACGATTTTGGTGCCTCATCGCGTCGTTACAGTCCATGTCGCCACGTTCGGTAATGCTTTATCTGACAACCGCACGTCTTGATGATAGCCCTTCAACATAGTTTCCATTGCAAAAGGCTCTGTCGTAAGGCTGCCATGTCTAAAGTACATCTTTCCTTCTATATTGATTTTCATAAGCCATCTAGTGTACGAGGACAATGTTATCTCAGCACCCGTTTCAACAGTCCGATAGCACACAAATCCAAAGACGGTTTAACATGTATGTCTTCGTATGGAATAGCACGAATACTCGTTTCCTTTTCCAGCTTCTTGATGTATGCGACGACCAAATGGATTTGTAACGGTAGAGACTTCTGTCGCGTTTTCTAGACAGAGATCCTTCTTCATTATGTTTCGTACTGTTGCCTGGGGCACTGGACGAATTTTGCCACTGAACTTTGTGTTTGTGGATTCTCTCACCTGTTACAAGACGTTACACTTCGCTTGCCATGGCAGGGGTACAACTTATTGCAGGTGTCTTTCTGGATGGTCCTGGATACCCAAGTTGATTCATGCTCCTCTATTTCCAATGTCATTAAGTACAAAGGATATCTCGTCCTGGAAATTCTAAATCTCCGAACTGAATACTTCTTTATGAGCTGAGTGCATGAACATTTTGCGTCGGAAAGGACTATTACGTACCCTTCCTAAAAGAGATCCATTTTTTGAGGCATCATACAATATACGAACGTCAAACACTGTCAAAATGTAGTTGTGATACATTCCGTTTCACAGCGAATTGATATCGGCTGATTTGGATATTCAAAACCACTTTAAGATAACGTACTCAACTCTCTGTATAACACGCATATAAATAGATATTGATTCCTTCTATTCTAATGAGTGGTTGTATATCTTTTAGTTTTAAGTTATGTAGTTTCTAGAACACATATAGCTTAGTTCATTAAATAGATTATATCTTTGTAACTGGGGGAAGGGGGACCACAATGTTGTGATGCCGATTTAATGTACTACTCATATATGGTTTAGTATGACAGACGTAGTACAGTAAATCACACCACAATTTATTGTTACATATTATACTGTCTGTTGAATTAGTGTGCCTAGCACAATAGATCGCAGCTTACAGTTGAGGCACTCAGTTACGAAGTATCCAACGTGTACACGCCAATTGAATAAACCGATGGATAATTTATAACTATTTAAACTGGAATGGGGATCTTGTACTACACGTGTACACGCCAATTGAATAAACCGATGGATAATTTATAACTATTTAAACTGGAATGGGGATCTTGTACTACACGTGTACACGCCAATTGAATAAACCGATGGATACTTTATAACTATTTAAACTGGAATGGGGATCTTGTACTACACGTGTACACGCCAATTGAATAAACCGATGGATAATTTATAACTATTTAAACTGGAATGGGGATCTTGTACTACACGTGTACACGTTAACTCAATAAAAAAAAGGCAGGTTAAATTTAACTGAGTAAAATTATTTGTTAATTTCAATGAAAATTGTTTCTATACTGGTGTATTCATCATTATCCTGTACGAGTATCAGGAAAGTTATCTATTTACTGTACTGAATACACATCTATTCACTCATTCATCTTGCTTCATTTTATCTGTCTTGTGATATAATGTTAAAACACTCTTTCTCCATATCTACTCTTCTGCCTGTGTTATTGTATTTTCCCTCCTATTATAAAGGTCTCAACATACCGTTCAGGTGACCGTCCTTGTAACCGTGGTATTCACCGTCGAGACGGCCTTTCTTGAGAAGACTGGTCGAGGTTGACAGAACCCCCATCATGGGGGCTGCTCTCTTAGGTGGTCTTCCAGGTCTACAACTAGAGATATAATAAAAGCCGTTGGTATAGTAAATATATAGTGTTGTAATTTTATCTATTTAAAAATCTCGGATCTTTCTGGGTGTTTCTATATTCTACATGTCAGCCACAATTACCACGTGAAACAGAAAACATTGCACAACACAGATCAGATAAAACGATGGTTTTGAAATAATATTTATAAAGCATTTATTTATTTCTCTTGCTTTACACAACTTTATCTTATTCTCTGAAAAACAATTCAAAAAATTTGTCTCTGCAAGTTTTTGGTAAAACGAAAGCTTCTTCACTGCTTAATTTTGCCCTCGCAGAAGAAAAAAAAAAGGCAATGCCTTAGAAGCTGCATTTTGAATGGATTTTTTGTTTGTTTTTGAATTTCGCGCAAAGCTACACGAGGGCTATCTGCACTAGCCGTCCCTAATTTAACAGTGTGAGACAAGAGGGAAGGCAGCTAGTCATCACCACCCGTCGCCAACTCTTTGGCCACTCTTTTTTCCAACGAATAGTGG
>NW_013666390.1:0-5961 GCF_000517525.1 Limulus polyphemus | reverse complement strand
GTGAGACAAGAGGGAAGGCAGCTAGTCATCACCACCCGTCGCCAACTCTTTGGCCACTCTTTTTTCCAACGAATAGTGGGATTGACCGTCACACTATAACGCCCCCACGGCTGAAAGGGCGAGCATGTTTGGTGGGACGGAAACCCTCAGATTGTGAGTCGAGTGTCCTAACCACCTGGTCATTCTGAAGGGTACTGACTGGATGTTAACTAATTTGTTCGTTCGTTACGTTTTTCACAGCAGTTTGAAAGATACTGGACCTCTAACTAACCAATTCATTTGCGCGTGTGAAGTTTTTGTTGCATTTATAAAGGTAATGGGCACCAAAAACCAATTTATTTGTGTGTGGACAAATACTTCGATGACCACAGTGCAACCGCTTGAAGGTTTACGGTATAAGCTTTATATCATGTTACGTTTGCCACAAGATGGCGATGGATATAAAGGCAGGAATCCATGTTTTTGTTTTGTTGTTAAGAGCAAAGTTGCACAGTGTGATATCTGTGTTGTGATCACTCCAGGGATCAATTCATGAATTTTAGCGTTATAACATCTCAAGCTTCCGGCTGATTCACAGGGGGCATCAAGCAACCAAACTATAGTTGTAAACGTTTATACAAATGTAAATTATATTGATAAAAACTATACCATATAAGCGGTTTCTACAATATGAAAATAACTCGTGCCCATATTTTTCTTAAATATCTTATTTATTTACCAAATGTCCAATAAAACACTTTACCAGAAATAATGATGCACGACTCCCAAAACTATTCGCAAATAAATAAGTATATAATACATATCAATTAAGAATATCTGTTCCTGTATTAATTAAAATAAAAAACATGTAAACATAAAAATTTAAACTACTGATATTTTTTACCAGCAGGAAAATGTATCAGGCCTGCTTGTAAATCTTAAATCGGAAAAAGCAAAACGTATAATTTATTATATGTATTTTCATCAACTAAAATGTATTATATGTATTTTCATCAACTAAAATGTATTATATGTATTTTCATGAACTAAAATGTATTATATGTATTTTCATGAACTAAAATGTATTATATGTATTTTCATGAACTAAAATGTATTATATGTACTTTCATCAACTAAAATGTATTATATGTATTTTCATCAACTAAAATGTATTATATGTATTTTCATCAACTAAAATATATTATATGTACTTTCATCAACTAAAATGTATTATATGTATTTTCATCTACTAAAATGTATTATATATGTATTTTCATCTACTAAAATGTATTATATATGTATTTTCATCTACTAAAATGTATTATTTGTTTCAGTATTCTCAACGTACAACTGGCTGTATTGCTAGATAACTTATATAACTGTTGATGCAAAACAATCTTATAAATGTACAGTTAACACAGACAAGGTGCCTACAATTATATGACGATGATTACTTGACCAAGTTAATGTTTTGAGTTTCTTATATAGAAGGCAACTTCATCACTACTTTATCTATAGGCTGGTGTTAACAATTTTATACACTTCACTATACCTACATACATATATATTTACAGAGGTTGAGCACATTATCAAAATAGACTTCGGATTTTCACCACGTCGTTACGATCCATGTCACCATGTCCTGTCACATTCTATCTGACGACTAAGCAATTTGACAATAGCCCTGTAGTTTCCATTGCAAAAAGTTTCGGTGTGAGGATGCCTGTCCAAAGCAAACTACTCGTTCCTGCATGCTTTCCATAAGTCATTTAGCATACGAGAAAAACGATTTTCCAGGGCCAGTCGAATTGTACAGAAATTTTTAGGCGCTGCCTTGAAGTATCCAATAGCTGAACAGATATGTCGCAAAAGCAACTTGTGTACACATGATTTGTGTCCTATTTCCAAACGGGGAACATTCTTGATTATGTTGCTTACTGTTGTTGTTCACTGAATTTCGCGCAAAGCTACTCGAAAACTTTATGCGCTTGCCATCTCTAATTTTGAAGTGATAAATTAGAGGGAAAGCAACTAGTAAAAATCACACACCGCCAATTCGTAAATTACTGTAATCGAATAGTGGGATTTAACCGTCACTCTTATAACGCACACACGACCCCATAATACGGAACGCGAGCCACAGAACCTTGGATCATAGTCCGAAACGCTAACCACTGTGCCGTGCTTGGCCTATGTAGGGTATGTGAACGGCTTTTGCCAATGATCTTTATGTCCGTGGATTCTCAACTGCTACAAGACATTGTATTTTGTTCACCACAGCTCGGGTACGACTTTTTGCAAGTCTCTTTCTGGATAGTTCTGGTGCCCAAAGTGGGTCCATATTCTTTGTTTTCCAAATACAAAGATATCCCCATTGTTAAAATTTTAAATCCCCAATCTGAATATATCTTTATGGTCCGAGTATACGAATACTTTTGCGTAGGAAAAGGCTGTTACATACCCTTCCCAAAAGCGATCAATTTTCGGTGGCATCGCCCTATATACTTAAGCAACGCCAAACAATGTCAGAATGTACTTCTGATAAATGGCGTCCCACTGCGACTTTATATCGGTTGTGGTTGTCATGTGACTCGCTACTTATGTATTCAAAATCGTTTCAATGTAATATGTGTATATGTGACTACAATCCATAAACTATGAGCATAATATTCACAGTTAATATCCGAAACCAACTCTTTTGTTTTAATAACACAAGCCAGCCACCGGGGGCTGCTGCCTGAGAAAAGTTGTAAATGTATTATGTGAATCTAGTAGGTGTTTTATATCTGAAAAGGCTAGGCTAGCTTTATTTTAAGAGTTTGGAGCGTAAAACCTTTACACAAAACTCTGTATTCAAATGCAATGAGGGAGAATACACAATAAGCGTGTTCATTTCGACTAGTTATTATGACCGATATAATTGCACGCTTCCTTCTTATGTAAATGATATTAACATTTTAATAAGTGTTGCTAAGCAACCAGAAAACAAGCAATATGCTTGAGGGTAAGTCTTCTAATTAAAGTTACCAACAAAACATTATAGAATGAGTTGAGTAAATGAAATACAATAAATCTGATTCCTTGCACAAAGCAACCAGAGCTTAGGTTGTGACAGTAAAAATAAAGAGGTCTAAATGAATACAGGAGCATATGATACACCATTCCTCTCTAAGTAATTATATCTATTATTAATTTGCCTTTTTTGCATTTTCTTTCTAGGTTCACTTTTCTCATTTCGAATTGAAGACCATGCTAGTGTTATGCTACCGATCATTTTTATTTTCGATTTGCCATGTGACAGTTTCTTACCGATTAACATAAATACTATGGCGCTAACCTTATATGACCGAATAGGGGGATTTGACTGTCACTATTATAGCGCACCCACGGCCTGAAAGTACATAGCGTATTTTTGCGACAATTGTTTCTTTGGTATATTTTGGATTTCGCGCAATGCTACACGAGAGCTATCTGCGCTAGCCGTCCCTAATTTAGCAGTGAAAGACTAAAGGGAAGGCCACTAGTCATCACCACCCACCGCCAACTCTTGGGCTACTCTTTTACCAACGAATAGTGGGATTCACCGTAAATTTATAACGCCCCCACGGCTGAAAAGGCGAGCATGTTTGGAGGGACGGGGATTCCAACCCGAGACCCTCAGATTGCGAGTAAAACGCCCTAGCCACCTGGCCATGCAGGGCCTTTTGCGACAAACGGACGCGAAAGCCTCATTACCTATATGCCTACTATTTCACATTAGTTACAAATTTAGCCAATCTCACACTAGAAAACAAAACGTTTTAAATATTTGAACTGATCTAGACAGTCGACATACGATATAGTATTCTTTTGTTATTGTGAAATGATGATAAAAGAAACAAAAGAAATATGATTTCAATGAAGGCTGCTCCGAATAAGGAAGTGCATATTTGACCTGTACAACTGTTACACGGCATTTTAACTCCAAAGATTCCAAAATTGTTGCTTTCGTGCAATAGGTGGCTGTAGTGCAACAAGTTGAGATTTGAGAACCGGGCGCTTCAATGGATTGGCAAATTTAGTTATTTTTCTGAGAGAAAAAAAAGGAAAAAAAAAGGAGGCATGCACGTAAGTGAAAGAGCAACCAAAGTACAAAATAGAAAAAAAAAGTTTTTTTTACTTCTGTGTTAAGCAAACTGCAATATGGATGTTTTCATGTACGCATTCGTTTAAAATATGGTCCGCAGAATACTACTTGAGTGTGTTGTTAACTGGAGTATCCCAACCGGCCTGAAGAGGAGCTGGTATTAGGCGAAAGGCCTAGTCGGCATTCGATGTAGCAGATATGGCGTGGTTGACTTGTTGTTATAAAATCTTATTTAGTTTCACTCAGAAGTTTTTAATAATAAATAAAACCGTAACGAATTCGTTTCCAAATAGAACATGGACAGGAATGTGTGATGTGATTTGGCTGTTTTATTATATGTCGCATAGAAAAGATTTTCAATAATGCTATGAAAAGATGAGACTCGGCTTGTTCAGTTCAAGCCATAAGGAAAGCCCTGTCTGTGGAAGTAAGAAATAACAAAAAAAATAGCGTTCTACTTAAAGAAACATTTCTTGTTAAATGAAAGTTGAAAAACTTGATTTTCTGAAAAAAAAAAAGTTAAAAATCTGGTCAGCATTTAAATAAACAAAAGAAGATACAATTACAAATTCTTGTTGAGGGTCAGCTTTAAACTTTCCAGCATATGTTAGCCTAGTTAGTATTCATAAACGAAAGCAGGAAGTTACACTGAAACAGAAATTCAGAAAAAATATACCTTAGCATGTGGTCTTGTCCAGAAACCTAATTTTATTTTTCTCTCGAAGATACTTTGTTGAAGCTGATGTCTCAACCATTTCATGTTGCTAGTTTCTTAACGCAATGCTACACAATGGGCTATCTTCACACTGTCCACCGTGGAGAATCGAACCCAGAATGTTAGTATTGTAAGTCATGAACTTACCACTGACACACAAAGGGACCAGCCAGCTCATTTCTATTGTAATGTATATACGGTATACTTATATTAAAAAAAAAAATTCAACCCTACCATAGTTCAATTGTGTAATACGAATCTTGAAATGACTGTTACTGTAAGTTTAACAGGAAACAAGCACTTTCATTTAGGTTTTTTTGTATGTGTAAACAAACAAGGCACGTCTTTGTTACCGAGAAATAAGAAAAGACAATTCAAACGATTAAAATAATAGCATTAGTTCAAGAGATTAAATAACATACAGTATAGTCTCCATCTGCAGTTTCCATACCTCGCGGCAACCATCAAAACCTTTCTGTGAGGTTGAGGCTAACTACCGGTTTTCAATGTACACGTTGTGTTTGTATATTTTTAAGCCTCTTCTCTCCCCGCCTCCTAACTTCCAATATGAACCAAAAAAAAAAAAAGAGTTTTAGAGCAATGCACTTCTTAGCTTACAATCGTCGTCTTCTCAGTAACTTTAGTAAAACGGTGTTGTATTTAGTGATCTCCAACAACATGTGTTTCTATCAATCTTTTGAAGAATTCGGAACATGTCTTAACGTGTTTTACCAACAAACACGAAGTTTTTATTCCAGAAATATAGGTTAACGTAACATTCGCTCAGTTTATCACAAAATCCAACAGTATTATTTAAAATATTCTCCCAACAGAGTATTCTACCAGCTAATTCTCTAAAAAACTTTTACATTTTTTTTCTTCCAAAACGAACTTTGAAGTATGTGTTCTAATCGTTAGAGTAGTTGAAAGCACGTTTATTCAGTTCAGTCAGCATTGTTAGTTCGGATTTAGATTATATTTGTCAGTTAAAACTCTAAACCTTTATTATAATTTATGTTCAGGCCACATATCACACAGAGCCTAAAGCCACGAGTGTTTAAAGCTTACTAAGGGACGAGTGGCTTTTAAAGCAACAAAGAACCTAAGAATTAAACTTCACGTGCTTTTTGTTTGACAAAGT
>NW_013666389.1:427753-429215 GCF_000517525.1 Limulus polyphemus | reverse complement strand
GTGTAACTTATGTAAACCTATTAGTACGCCAGATCCATGCTGATGTGTAACTCATGTAAACCTATTAGTACGCCAGATCCATGCTGATGTGTAACTTATGTAAACCTATTAGTACGCCAGATCCATGCTGATGTGTAGCACTGGAATGAATTCTATTATAATTCCAATTATTCCATGATAAAGATTGTCTTTATACATGAACATTAGTTTCTTGTAATACAATAATTTCTGCATTATGACGCATAATATTATTTTTAGCAACTCGGTTATTCATATCTGTAGAGCAGCCTCTAACATTTTGTATAGCAATAACTGCTATAAAAAAGAAGAAGAGGGAAAAAAGAAAACTTAGAATCTAAATTTAACACCAGTAGTACGTAGATACTTGTCAACTTGTTTTGTTTCTAATTAAAATTGCATTTTGGCGTGTCTTTGTCCATGATTGTTCTACCACTTGAGTGTAGCTAAACCCTAAACCGGGAGGGTTAGTCATATGCACTAAACTTTCAAAAAATAAACGCAACTTTTACCCTATTAAATAACTTAGAATAAAACAAAAGTTTACAACCAGTTTGGATGTTGATAAAGTAATACAATAACTTCTAAACACACGCACAAACGTTGTTAAAAACTCGCAACTCAATCAATTTCTTTAAAACCAAACTTACGTCTGCCATGACAGATAGATAGATTTAGAAGTGATAGACAAGAGGGAAGACAGCTAGACAGCTTGTTGGTTGGTTTTGTTTTTAATTTCGCGCAAAGCTACTCGAGGTATCTCTCTACTAGACGTCTCTAATTTAAAGTAATAGACTAGAGGTAAGGCAGCCAACAACAACTCTTGAGCTACTTTTTTGCAAACGAAAAGTGATATTAACCACCACGTTAGACCACCCCCACAACTGAAAAAGCGCGCTTCATAGGTGATTGGATTCGAACTTGCGACCCACATATTTCGGGTCGAGCGCTCTATTCACTAGGCCATGCCAGGCTTCTCCAGTTGTCCTTATATAGATGTAATTGAAAATAATTTCATTATAATGGCCAGTTTTAAAGTCAATTCCAGATATCCCTAGGTACATTTCGTCTCCCACTATTAACATACAACCTCAAATACAAGTATTATATTTTGACAAAATACCTTCCGAGATGCTTTTGCCTTTTACACCAAAGAACCCTCGAAATATTTACATAATAAAATCAATATCCATTTCCGATTTTCATAGGAATCAAATCTAACCAGTTAAGCTATTTTAATATGCGATATTGTTCAAATAAATATAACAAAATTTAAGCTTTTGGCCAAGAGAACATGTAGACAAAGTCAGCTACTGAAGCTTGAAAATTAAAAATATATTTGTAAATGTGTTTGCGTGGTTACGTTTTTGTAAACGTTGTTACGTTTCTTATTTTCCTTGTATTTGTTTGTTTGTTTGTTTTGAATTTCGCGCAAAGCTACACG
>NW_013666389.1:424927-427432 GCF_000517525.1 Limulus polyphemus | reverse complement strand
CGAATAGTGGGATTGACCGTCACATTATAACGCCCCCACGGCTTAAAGGGCGAGCATGTTTGGTGAGACGGGGATTTTTTCCTTGTAACTTCTATATTTTCTGGTGAATGGGTACCAGAAGAACATCGTCATCATTGCAAATTACTTTACTTACCACGAGATGCTAAAGCAAAGGTTGCACTGTACAATCGCTTTCAATAAATTGTAGATAGGAACCATGCTAGGACTCAATTGTTCTGCTTACTTTCGGCATAGCTCAAGTTATAAAAATAAAAAAAAAATTTAATATTTTGATTTTAATTGAAGGCAGAAGAGGTGTCAAAGTTCATCTTCATTCTACAAGTTCCATTTCCAATAATAGTTGAATTTGGCCTCCTAGTTCAGATTCCACTATGTTTTAAGGATATAGTTAAGCATTATCTCTTAGTTCTTGTTTCACTAATTTGCAAACAGAAATTATTGTTGTAGGTATTGTTTGAGTTTTTACCTATATTTTTAATATGCTTCTATGACAAGCAGTGTCCAATGTTTTACAGGATTGTAATCTTAGTCTAGCTGCTGTTTTTATTTTTTATTAATAACATTCGTTGCTTTGAGCCCAGTTAAAGTTTGTACCAGAAACTGTGCATTCCATGATATCGTTGTAGTAATCGATGTAAACACATTGTTATTAAACATTGGAGTTCTTGTTCAGATAATGTCTTGATCCGAGGTAATGTACATGAGAGGTTCTTCTAAGATAAACCTGGATACCAAGTCTACGAAAAAGATCTCGGAAAAAAATGAAAGCCAAATGTTAGGCCTGAAGAAATAACAACAGTGTAATACGAATAACTTTTTCTATAATTTTCATTTCAAGATGTTGTTGTTTAAGCGCAAAGTTACACAAAGTGGTATTTGCGCTCCTCTCACTGCGAATATCGAAACTCGACCTTTGGCATTATAAGCCTTCATCTTGTCGCTGAGCCACCGAGAGGGTTCATTTCTATAAGAAAGTGAATATATTAAACCTAAAAAAGATTCTTGGTGGGAGTCTTCTAAAGACTCAGATAGTGTATCCAAGTTTGGTTCTCGCATATATATCTGTGTGTTTATACACTCTGAAATCTACTTAATGGTTCATATTCCATATTTATTTTACTGTGTGTATATCGATTACAGCCTTTACAGTTCTTATTTAACAGTGCTATAATTTGTAAAATCTTAGTGGTGCGAGTCATGAACGTATAATTGGTTCATATTCCATATTTATTTTACTGTGTGTATTTCGATTACAGCCTTTACAGTTCTTATTTAACAGTGCTGTAATTTGTAAAATCTTAGTGGTGCGAGTCAAGAACGTATAATCAAATTAGTAATATATATATATATAACAAAAAATGAGAATGATGTAAGGATGGCAATGCCAAAAAGGACAGAAACAAGATAGGGATGAATACAGAAAACCGTACAAAAATCCTTTCATAAGTAGCCAGCTTTTTCCGAGAAAAACTTTTATCTACAGTTATTTTATTTTTTTTTCAGTTGCATGAATCCAGATTTGAAAAGAAGCATTTAAACTGAATAATGCTAATAATAGCTAATTCTCATAATCTTGTAACATTGACTCAGTGGCAAATTATGTAGGGATTTTTGTATGGTTTTGTGTATTTCTGTATTTTTTGCCATTGCCATCCCTACATCATCCTAATTTTTTTTGTTACTTGGTTCCTATCTTTTTTTAAACAATACTAATAAATATTTTATAATGAATTGCAAATGCTATGAAGACAGCATGCAGTTTTAGCCTGGCGTGATGAGTTGTCTTGATTGACATAATGTGTTAAAGTTAATGAAACGCTATACTGCTTCTGCCCTCCCCAAGTCAAAATGCAACATATTGGTTGTAAATCATCGCAACAGCTTCAAACATTGGTGAGATAGCACTTCTGATGCCAGAATAAGAATAATCAGCAGAACGTTTGGATGTTACGCTATTCGCCGTTCTCTACTTTAGCGATGTTTTGTGGCTAAACTGAAGGTCTTAATAGCTTTTGAAAACCTCTAAGATCTAAGTTAGGTGTTTATAAAAAATCTCTTAGATTGTTATAAGAGAGATTTGAAACTATGATGAGCAATACGTAATATGCGTAGGTCATTTTATTCCGGCCCATCCCTACATACTAAACTGTACCACATTTAGTGATATATAAACACAGTAATATGGAGTCACTTAATGTTCAGCGCGTGATACTATTTACTGATTTCTCAAAGTAATGCCTGATTAAACATCATTCTGTATAACCGAAGAAAGTAAAAACACTGACTAAAGATTAGACATCGTACTGTATAGCCGAAGAAAGTAAAAACACTAACTAAAGATTAAACATTGTACTGTATAGCCGAAGAAAGTAAAAACACTAACTAATGACTAAACATTGTACTGTATAGCCGAAGAAAGTAAAAACACTAACTAATGACTAAACATTGTACTGTATAGCAGAAGAAAGTAAAAACACTAACTAA
>NW_013666389.1:416787-424321 GCF_000517525.1 Limulus polyphemus | reverse complement strand
AAACACTAACTAATGACTAAACATTGTACTGTATAGCCGAAGAAAGTAAAAACACTAACTAATGACTAAACATTGTACTGTATAGCCGAAGAAAGTAAAAACACTAACTAAAGATTAAACGGAAGAAAGTAAAACACCCTCTTTTCACTCTCAAACAAAAAGTACACTTGTAAAAGATTGTACTATACTGTCAGAACACATTAATTATACGATCAGAATGTTTTACCCTTTGCTGGGTTTTCATAACAAGCTCGTTTGTTTGTTGAAAGTTTAGTGGATTTCAACCATATTGGTTTTTTTTTGTTTTTAAATTTATTAGTATATTTTAGTATGGAATGACCACCAGCTAGTGTTTGAATAGTGTGGTACTAATTTCTTTGTTAATCAAATTTTATCATTTTTCTGCCTCCTCTTACTGACGGCAGTGTGTTTAGCGTATTTCTACTGGTCATAAACAATTTTACGTTTACCAGTGCTATTAGAGAGGATGGCCATTTTACGGAATTTTTATCCTTTTTGTAAACATTTGGTCTTACAATTTTATTTTACCCTGTACGCGAGTTGCTGTTGCATAATTTTACTGCTTTTATGCTATATTGTACATGCTAACTTGTTTTATCTGTCTGGGTTGGCGCAAGTGGTCAAGTAGTTTTGACAAAGTGATCGTGTTTCTATGCTCAGATGTAAGTGTCCAGTTATTTTTGAAGAATGCGTACATCCTTGTTGTCTCATCCATAGTAGGTAAATCATGCATATGAAATTTTGTGGTATACTTAACAAGTAATTTAATATTTATTGTTCAAAATGACTATCGCAAGCAAGCTATTTATGATTGCTTTATGAACTTGTGCGTGTGAAAGAAAAGCACGTGGAGTTGAATCCAACATTGTTACCTTTTTTTCTTCTTCCATTTCCACAGACATTGACATTTGAATAAATCACAATATTACCTCAGTGTTTATCACGAGAGTGGTGGATTACTGAAATAGTTATTTTTTTCAGCTTTAGCTTTCCTAACTAACTTTTTCCTGTTGTTTACTGCATATTTTCCTACTGTGAATAATATTCATGTCATGCATGAAATATAAAAATAGCGCAATATATATGCCGTAAAGTTGAACTGTAATTACATATGAAGTACCCCATTAACACCGTCTGGTGGTGAAAGTCATAAACTTTATTGTCGTAAAGCTGTTGTTCTCGCTCTTTTTCCAGAACGACCTCCCAGTCAATAAATAGAAGTGAGAAATTGTGTAAGAAGTTCCCTCGGGAAGAACTGAACTACGAACCTTGTCCCATGTCATCTATAAACCAAAACGTAGAATATAGTTCACTATGCAGTGTTGAAAAACTGGATTCATCCATTATATTAAGAGGATATGGAACACTAGTCACTGATATCCTCCATGGTTACCCTTGTTTCTGGAGTAGTTCTTTTAATTTTTCTATTCATCATTACTTTTGTAGCTGCTATTAGTAAGGAGATGGGAATATTATTAATACACAAACATACGTGCTTAATTCTTATTGTTTTACCTTTACCATATTCTAGAAAATCAAGTTGTTTGTTTGTAATTAAACACAAAGCTACACAATGGGTTATCTGTTCTCTGCCCACCACGGGGATCGAAACTCGGATTTTAGCGTTGTAAGTCCGCAGACATACTGCTGTGCTACTAGGGAGCAGAAAATTAACTAAGAATTTGTATAAAAAGATAACGCACAAATAAACTTGACTAATTATCAGTGGTTTCTGTTTTCACAAAAAAATTTGCTTTAAAAATTTTCTAAAAAAAAAGGCTGTGAAAGGAACTTAAATAATATTCATACTTAACAACTGATTAAATATACATATATATATATATATGAAGTTTATTATTCAGGCATATCTAGTCAAATTTATATGCATATCTATAATTATTGTACCTTAAAATTAATTCCTGTACTCGTAGTTATATAACAAACAATGTATATTGAATTGTTATACAGCTAACAATGAAGAGTTATTTAATCTGCTCATTATTATATAACCACCAACCTAGGAGAGATTGTTATGATTATTATTCAATTATTAACAACGTAGGATTACTTCATTATTTTCTAATTGTATACTTTCTGTTGTACATATTGTAGTATAAGACATTTTAATACTAGTGATAAACGATCTTATAACACATGCTGTAACTTATAAATAGAATCAATGTGTTCTACTCTTATGTATAGGGTTTTTCCGATTTTGCCAATGTACATCATAGAATGGTAGATGTTATATGTAAGTTGCTAAATAAAGTTGATAGCAACCACTCTCAAATTTGTATCGATGTAAATATACCAAATTGAAAATTTAGTTACCAAACTCGTATAAGGGCAAAATAAACTTGTGAAGACGAAAGAGTAATAAATAGAAATTAAAAGTTTCAAGAAATGCTAAATATGTAGGAAGACGTATCCTTTCCAAATAAACAAGTGTTTAATTTTAATGTCATACTGTTCTTCTTGGCTGAGATTTTTTATGGAGTACAAGTACACACTTAGTTTAAAAAACAATAAACTATTTCTTTTGGAAAGTGAATGAAACAACAATAATTATAACAATGTGAACTATAACATAAAATAAACCATTTTAAATTCAAGAGTGAGACAAGTTAGACTATAAACGCAGCCGAGTTAAATAAATGTTCTAAAACACAAATTCTCTAGCTTTATGTAGTTACTTGAAAAGAACCTCTTCATACAAACTACGAGAATGCAAAGCAAAAAAAGAAAATATTAATGGTATTGCATGTGAATAAACAAGTGTAGATCTATAAAAAAAACTTTAAATATCATCATTTTGTAAAACAGGGAAATATTCGAAACTAATGGTATTCAAATTTATGTTTTAAGAGTGAAAATCAAATGTTCATACAAGCAAAATATTCAAATTTCGAATAAAACGCAGTTAAGCTAGAACGTTATAGAACAATGACTTTTGTTCACTCTTTATAGGAAGTTTTATATTTGCGAAGTTGTTAAAGTCTATATGTTTGGTCTAACTGTAAAATGTAACAATGGCAGGTCTACCATAGCTATTACCAAACACTGATGTTAGTTGTTGAATGCAGTCAATGAGTCATTACTAGCCCAGGAGGGTTGCAAAACGGCTATTTTGGAATTAACATTTTCCACTGCAAAAATGAATTAGTATATCAGTTTTCTTTTCAAAAAAGTTCACGTGACAAGAAAGCATTATGAAATACGTGAACATTACGCTTGCAGTTTTTATATATATATTTCTAAATTAAAAGAAAAATATAGCTTCAGGGCATTTTCTCTTGAGATATCTCTTTTACTCAAATGATGGCTAGTTTTACTGACATTTAAAACCGAACAAAATCATCCCAACTGATACTAGAATTATGTAGATAATTATCTAAAGTAATAAAAGTTGCTTTGAATTAGACGAGTTTGAAAATGTTTATAATAACACTTTTTCATTGTAAATTTATGACATTACCAATGAAACATGAAACATGAAACATGAAAAAAATACAAAATCCCAAATTTTTGGAATTTGAAAAATACCGCTAAGAGTATTAAATTAGGAATTAGAAAAATCAAAGAAATATAAGATTTAACCATGAATAAACAACACACATACAAAAACAGACTACATTGAGTAATTGTGTTTGAGTAGAAATTTATATTAAGAAGAAAAGCTTAATTCACGTGGTTCATGGCGAAATCCTTTAAGAAAATGTTATGAGGTGTTTTTGGAACGAGCTTTGTAAGCTGTGTTGAAATAATTCTATTTAATTTTGTTCATCCTCACGTTCTGAAATTCTTATTGAAAGTAATAGTTTTTCTTACCCTATGCAGCTAACACTTACACGCTTGAATCTTGCTAATAAAGAGATAAACCCTACAAAAATCAATAAAGACAACTTAAGATCAAGGTGTAGGTGATTTTTGAAGTTTAGTGTTTTTCTATTTTGTCGTCTTACGCGTTTCCACTAATTCATAACTGCGAACTAATATAATTCGCTTTAAAGTTATAACTTTATATTAGGGTTTTACTCCAAAACAACTTTTCTGATAAGGATAAAATACTTTTGATAAATTTTCAAACCAGATATCTTGTAAGAATTTTAAAAGATACAAATATGTCATAATTTATTCTGGTGAACCGTTTACTTTTGATCTGAAATTCCGGTTCATGTTTAAATCAGAACATTTTCATCATCAATACAATAATTAAAAAAGTCGTATTGGGGATTATTTTAAACTGGATCAACATGATCTAACAAGTATTTATAAAGACCCTTTTTATTACCTTGTTTAACGAAACACTAAAAGTAAATAAAACAACAATTTCACAAAATTAAGTTGCTTTAAAAAGATCATTAAAACTAGGGAGACATTTTGTTTTCTCCATTTTTTAATGCATTTACAGTTCGAACAAATCTTGTTTGACCAAGTTATTCTCGTAAAAAAATACAAAAATAATATTAACAGAATCTTCAAAAAACGCTTTAGCTTTTAACAAACAGGTAGACGACTGATGGATTGACGGACGTATAAACAGATAAATGGATAGCTTTATGTTTATAAAAAAAAAGTACATATCTACCTGTTTTGTTTTTTCCTGGAGCTCTTTCAAATAATTTATGAATTATGACTTGTTATGTAGAACATAAAAGCAGTCAGTAAATTTTTATTATTATGCATGACTATACTTCATGAGACTCAGACTAACTTCCAATACTACATCTCACGCTCACACTGATGAGAGTTATTTCTTGTATTCATCAAAACAATTTCACCGGATGTGGGACTTAAGTAAGAAATTCTGCTTGTTTGAAGTTAAGCACAAAACTACATAAAGGGCTATCTGCTCTCTGCCCACCACGAGTATCGAAACGCGGTTTGTAGCACTGTAAGTCCGCAGATATACCGCTGTGCCACTGGGGGGCAATTCTGTTTGAGTACAGATTTTACAATGTTATGCTCTAAATAGCAAGCTATTCTTACTAAAATATAATTATGAGCATGAAATCTAAAAGCTGTTAAACACAAGTAAAATAAAAACTTATTTTTAATGCGACTTTTGATTTTACTTTTTTTGGTTATATATTGCATACATCTTATAATGACAAATGGAGTTACTAAGTATAGTGTTTGTATAGGAATAGTTCCATAGGATGATGAGCTCATTCTAGGGTGTCTCAACTTGTGATTACGTCATCAATGTCTATATTTCATTTCATTTTATTGTAATTTTCATTTATAAGTTTATTTGTATTATGAATGTGAAAGCTGTTACGAAACTTCCATAGGGTTGCATACACATTTCAATTTTCAATGTGTCTCAACTTCTGTTTATAGTTTTCATTAATATATTTAACTGTATTAGATCTGTTTCTATAAGAAGATAGTGTCATTAACACATTTAAGATACTGTTTAAAAGTTTTTATCACACCTAATGTTTTGTTTTTATAAATATTAAAAGAGACAGTTAAGTGTGTTTTTATGACTTAGCATGTACTTAACGTACTGATTATAGTTTTCACTTCTATATTCGACTTGCATGACATACTCTTTGCATTTCCTGACATTTTATATGTAAAACACTTATCGCTAATATATTTCTGTAATTAATGTATGAGATTTATCTATCTTGAAAAGGACGTTTATTTAAATCTCATGTTCAGTTTTATAAGTTGATCATCAAAGTTAAGGAATCTCTTAAAAGTCAATTGTTTTGAAAATAAATGTCTGGAATTAGAAAGTTTTGTAACATACACTCACACACACATACACACACACACACATACACACACACACATACACACGCACACACACACACATACACACGCACACATACACATACACTCACACACACATACACACACACACATACACACACACACATACACACGCACACACACACACATACACTCACACACACATACACACACACACACATACACACGCACACATACACACATACACTCACACACACATACACTCACACACACATACACACACACACATATACACACACACACGCACACGCACACACGCACACACACATATATATATATATATATTACTAGTTTGTAATGATATGTACCAGACTAAAGTCATGACACTTCCAAACATGTATATATTTGTTGACAAATAAGAAATTATATTATACTATCAAATTAAACTTACTAGGTAATCAATAACACAAATGAACTTAGTTTATTAGCGATAAAGTGCAATTTTTGTATTTCAACCATACTTTACAACAAAAACATTTTGCACTCACTACTCAGTAAGACTAAACTGTGCCAATATACAGCAATCAGTCAAAAGTCCAGACAGGGTCAGTCTACAAATATCTGGAAAATATAACTTAGAATATTTTCAAAGTGAAAGATAGTTTGACTATGATCGATTCAGTTCTACTCGTTAATTTAAATATTCATGATATCTATTTAGACTTAAAAACTACATCAATATAGAGAGACGTGAAATGTATATTTACGATTTCATTATACAATACAACGAATTATATTTGTATATACCCGAATGGTAACAGAGATGTTTCAGAGTAGTGTTGATAAGCTTGATCATAAGTTGAAACATACCTAATTTTTAATATCAGTCTACAACAAACAGTTTAAAATTCAGTCTGACATACATTTTAAATATTAACAAGCTTCCAATCTCATGTTATAATTGCTCATTGATGTTTCAGACTCAAAAAATATAATTTTTCAAACTGACATATATTTTGAAACAATGTTATGGTAACATGTATTATATTTTCCCTTAAAAAGTATACAAATCAGTGCTAATATATATAAATAACACGAAATATAACAGTTCTTGTTTTCATATATTGTATGACAATAGAACAGGTTGATTCTCAAGTTGATGTCATTGATAGCCACATGACAAACGTCAGTCCTGAGTTGACTAAGACTATTTTGCAATGTTCAGGAAGCAGTCAAATCTGAGTCACTCATCCATATATAAACTGCAGTCTAATTGGACTACAATCAGTTTGAATTCAACATTCATACACCTACAGTATATTATAGTTCTGCTAGTCATATCATGGACAACTTAGCTACTGTAAATATAATCTATTCTATCTTTCTAAATGTATTCCTAAACTAAATGAAACAAGTACTGTTACAGAACTACTTCGATATTGATAACGTGTAATCAAGTACCTATAATTGCATATATATGTAGGATATAGTCCCACTATTCGTCAGCTTTGACACACTAAATGAATTAGAAAGAAATATGTGTTTACAATTAGGCGGAATTTTCCCCCCTCTGTGACCTCTAACCGTAGAAGAGATTGATATCTAGAGGCTCTGAATACTCTAAGGTGTTTTCATATCGTTTACAATGATGTATTGATTAATACGTTATTTCACTTGCATTTATTTCTATCTTTATCAGACACTCTATGATCAAGTGTTCGTCTACCAAGAAGATTTGTTTGTTTGTTCTTTAATTTCGCGCAAAGCTACACGAGGGCTATCTGCGCTA
>NW_013666389.1:411507-416764 GCF_000517525.1 Limulus polyphemus | reverse complement strand
AGACAGCTAGTCATCATCACTCACCGCCAACTCTTGGGCTACTCTTTTTACCAACGAATAGTGGGATTGACCGTTACATTATAACCTCCCCCCCCCACGGCTGAAAGGGCTAGCTATGGTAAATAGCCAGTCTACATGTTCTTGTAGAAGTACTGCCCAAATTTTAATGCCTGAAGCATCAGTCTGAACAATGAACGATTTGTTGAAGTCTAAAATTCTAAGGATTGGCGAACTTTCTAACACGTTTTCCATTTCTGAAATGCCATCTGCTGTGATTTTTCCCACTTCTGCTTGCTGGGTTGGCCTTTCTTGGTCAGGTAAGTCAGTGGCAGCAACTTCATTGCAGTTTGGGATGAACTTCCTTTAGAATCCCGCTAACCCCAGAAAGGATTTGACTTGGTGCTTGGGTATCAGAGCTGATGCATCTTGTATGCATGGATATCTGTTGGTCACCTACCTTGTGTTCAACAAAGTCCAGCACAACATAACTGATGTAGCATTTAGATAGTTTCATGGTCAGATCTGGTTCTGCTTCCATGACAGCCACACCTGCATTGTTCATCTGTGCCTCATTAGCTGTACCCTTTAGGTCTTCCTTCCTCTCGAAGTACCTCTACAACAGATTAGCATGGTAGATCTTAGTCTTTCCATCCACTTTCACCTTATAGTTCGTTCTGTTGACCACTCTCCAGCAGATTGAGTCTTTTATTGTCTGTGGGTAGCAGAACTAAGATCTTCTGTCTGACTTTAAAACGTTGATCCTTGGCCCTCTTCTCAAAGAAATGCTTCTGACTGTCTTGAGCTGTATACAATTTTACTAAAATGAGTTGACCGGTCTCCTCCAGTTGGTTAATTATGTCTAACATGTATTGGTATGTGTTCCACACTCCTAACTAATCTTCTCCTGTCCACAGTTCTTTCAGTGTTGTATTGGACCTTGTACTGTTCTTCTGTGCAGTAATTTGAAGGGTGAAAATTCTGTACTCGTTTGTGGGACTTCTGGGTAAGCAAATAATACTGCCTGCAGGTATCTGTTCCAGTCACGTGGTCTCTCCTGGCATATCTTCTTCACCATGCTCTTTAAGACTCCATTGACCTTCTAACAAAGTCCATTACATCTGGGGTTATGCAGGGTGGTAAATAGCTGCCTAGTGCTGATGAGCCTGCACACCTCTTGCATCAGTTCTGAAGTAAACTGGGTTCATCTGTTTTGATAAGATTACTATATAAAACACTACCAGGATGGCTTATGCTACTCTCTGTCTCTACCTTCAACAGTGTTATGGCTTCTGGGAAATGTGATGCATAGTCAACTACTATCAGCACATACCAGTTGCACTTGTTGGATACAGCCGCTAGTGGTCTGATCAAGCCCATGGCTACTTTGGGTACCTTCCCTCTAGGTACTGTCCTTTTGCAGATTTCACATGACTTACAGAATCTGTTCACATCTGTGATAACTTTAGCCAATGGAAGTTTTTGAGGATTCTGACTGCTGTATTCTTTACTCTTATGTGTCATTCTACAATTGCCTCATGAGCCAACTTCATCACTTGAGTCCAGTATTCTGTTGGTACTATGATTTGCTTAATTTCCTCAGTAGAACTGCCTTAATAGATCTGGCACAGTGCTCTTTTCTGATGCTCTATTCTGTAAGTACATTTCCCCTTTCTCTTGTGCTCGACTTTCTCTAGGGAGCTGTCCCAAAATTTCTGCAATGAAGTGTTTTTCTTCTGTGCTTCCTCCAGTTCTTGTAAACCTACATTTGGAATGTCACCTGTTGAGACTTACAAAGGTTTGATATCTTGCTTGCTTTTCTTTTCTCGAGCCCTTGTAGTGGCCGCAGATGCCTCATCAGCGTCCTTTTGTCTGGTTCCTCCAAACTTTTAGTGCCTCATATACTTACAATTATCAAATTTTAGATGGGTGCCTTCATACACATGGCCTCAAGGTCTCCCATATAGCATAGAATGTCCACCTATGTTCTTGCCATGAGAAACTTTCTCAGTGTCCCATCAATCAGCATACACAGATGTACCTTGCTCATCATCTGGTCGTCAGGTACTAGACTGGTTTTCACTGATGCACTGATGCACCCAGTGTCTCATAGGACTTTGACTTTCTTGTCCTCGACATAGCCTTCACCTACTGACATGTAGTTTCTTGGCACTTCTCGATGTTTGACACATGCTCCAATCAATACTGGCACTGTTAACCTGTTTGCTAAATAGAGATGACCATCAATCATATACTGTTTAATCATGGGGATAGTACTTTCATCTTGTGGTGAATCTAACAAGTTGTCTTCATTATGTTTCTTCTAGCAGCAGCTGCTTGATAATCAGATTTCTGCTGTTGGTTTACGGTGACAGATTTGCACTCACACACAATGTACCTCATTTTATAAGAGGAATAGCATCTCTTCTCCATTTTTGTCTGTGGCATCCTGCTTCTAGTCAGCTACACCTATATTTGACTTTGACTGGTTATTTTTGAACTTGCCAGTTATACTCCCTCCATGGGCTTTCATATACTGTTTTTCCAACTTGATCGTTTTTTTCTCAACCCTTTGGGGCTCTCTGCTTTAGTAACAATGGCATGTCAGTTGAGTAATTGATCATCAACTGCTCACACATTACTAGATCTGCCAGTCCTTCAAACCTATCTTCACACTTGGCTATGTCAGTCCACCTTGTGAAAAAAACCTGGCAAAAAACTTTTATGTTAAGTTCATAGCACTTCAACAAGGCCACTTTTAACTTGTCATAATCCGTGGCATCTTCTAATATAATACCAGTATACACATGCAGACCGTTTCTCTTATGTCTCTTTCATCCCCTCTTCTCTGCTGACACTCTTCTCGCTCTTGTTGTTATTTAACAAACTCTTGTAGATCACCATCTTTAACCCAAGTTGCTTGCCCCTCTTTATCCACTTATCAAAGTCAATCAACATGGTTATATAGCGTGGTTGTGATCTCTATAATATTTTTGCATCATTACAGCTCTGTGTATATAGGAATATTTGTAGTTTATGTCTACTTTTACTGCCATTTACCACTGTAAATCCTGTCTGGCTCGCCATTGTCATGTTTTATGTATGAGCCAGATTCTTTACAATAGGTGTCTGTTACTTTTAGGCGATAAATTTCTACAATAATCTTTTTTTTCTTTGTAATTAAGCACAAAGCTACACAATGGGCTATCTGGGCTCTGCCCACCACGGGTATCGAAACCTCGATTCTAGCATTGTAAGTCCTCAGACATACCGCTGTGCCACTGGGGGGCCTTCTACAATAAACAAACAGCACTTGTTTTGAAATAATGTATTAAAACAAGTCATGTTCATTGCATTTTGGTTATCACAGTTTTATCCTGAGCTTTAAATATTTTTTTTCTTTTTTGTCAAAGTCCACACAGCTGGTTCAATTACTTTAGAATACAATTGACAAGACAAATTATTCTTCTCTACTCTGTTATTACAATACAATTTGTGATAATTTCACTTTAAAACTGCCACTAAATGCTCTTTATGGCTAACCTCATGATCACAGTCTAGATCTATTTATATCGAACTGCATTTTATGTGTATTTATACTCTGATAGAGATTTAGAATATTCTACATGCTATTAGATATTATAAAGCAATAATACTAAATTAAAAAAAGTCAATCAGAGTAAAAAAGGACATACCAACAGATATGTGTTTTACATATGAGGTCATTATGTTGGAATTGCCTGTAGGCAGCACCAATGATTATAATTTATCGAATATTAGTCTTGATCGACTTAAAAAACGATCAGTTATTTCTATAAAGAATCATGATTACCATTGTTGTCCTAAGGCTATAGTATTAGCTTTAGCATCTCTCAAATTATATCCTGTTGTATTAGAGACCCGTGAAGATCACTAATTACACAAATTGTTAAAGACTTACATTCCTCATCTAATGTTCTGGAAGGACCTTGTGAAATAAAAGAAATTTCAGGATTTCAACACCATCTAAACATTAAACACAAATAGTATCTTCAGACAATTTCAACTGCTTAATATATAATGGTCATTTATATCCTAAAATGATTTTCCAATGGTGTCACAATCATAATTTTGATGTTATTATTAAAAGAAAAAAATAAACCAAATTTTCATCAGTGTGGTAAAATAAGATGCATAGGATGTAAATCATTTGTTTTAGATAAACAGTCATACTTTTTATAGAATAAAAACATCAAAGAACCCTATAATAAATTTTTATTTTTTTATTCTGAGACTGACCAGGAAACCAGAATTCATGAGGTGAATTATTGTGTGGTCCATAAACACCCCATAAATATAACTTTCTAACAATACAAGTCGCCATCTATATTTCTTATATAAAACTCATGTTTTATCACAGTCCAATATGCTATCATTAATATATGCAAGTGTTAGGTCATCAAGAAATTAATGTCGCTTTTTAGATGAAAAAACCCAACAACTTATATATCAAAACAAAACATTTATTAAATGAAATAGTCCGCATTCTTATCAATGATGATTTTTCATCTTACAATCAGGTTGTTAATGCCCTGATTAAAGAAATCCCTTGGATTTAAAGCAAAAAACATGTCGATGTCCTCTTTAATACCTCCCACATTTGCATACGTTCTCCCATTAAGATGGTGTTGCAGCGAACGAAAAAGATAGTAATCCGATGGTGCCATATCTGGAGAATATGGTGGATAGGAGAGAACTTCCTAACCCAACTCCATAATCTTGTGTTGGTCAAACGTGCCACACGTGGACGTGCATTGTCGTGGAGAAGAAGAACACCTTTCCGATTGACGAGTGAAGGGGTTTCCGATGAAGGGTCTGATTTAAACGTTCCAATTGCTGAATTATAGATCTCTGCATTGACATTTCACTGTGGATTGAAGAGTTCAAAATAAATTACTCCTTTGATGTCCCACCAAATGCAAAGCATCACTTTCTGCAGAAGGAGTCCAGGTTTTGAGGTCGGAAGTGGTTTTTGTCTAGGACTGAACCATTGTTTTTGGCGTTTAATATTCGCATAGAGAATCCATTTTTCATCACCGGTGACAGTTCTGTCCAAAAATGGTTCACGAGCATTACGCGCAAGAAGAGATGAAGCAATGTTCACACGTTGGAAACGATTATCATTGGAGAGCTCGTGAGGCACCCAAGCACCTTCTTTATGGAGCTTTCTCATATTCCTAAGATGTTTACGTATTGTTTCTATGAGAGACATGCAATTTCA
>NW_013666389.1:398638-410950 GCF_000517525.1 Limulus polyphemus | reverse complement strand
TTTAAAGCTAAAGTCACCTGAACTAAATTTGCTGAACCATCGTTGACACTTATGAACATTCAAAACATTTCCATAAACTTCTGTGATATTCTTTGTGGCTACAGAGGCATTGTTTCCCTTCTTGAATTCAAACAGCATTACATTTCAAATATGTCTCGTAGTGTGCCGTCACTATAAGGGATTAGAGTATACTAAACTTTACACAATATATAGGCTACACTAACGTAACGTTTAGGCAATTCCTATAAACTATTATACTTGATGCACGTTTTTTGGGGGGTGGTTAATGAAAGTGTTTGAAAACGCGACATTAATTTCTTCACGACCTAATACAATTACAAACTTAACAAGTGTCACATAGACTGAAACATTTATTAACAAAACTTCAATACTAGAACATTTGTTAACAAAACTTCAATACTGTAACATTTGTTAACAAAACTTCAATACTGGAACATTTGTTAACAAAACTTCAAAATATACTAATATACTATTTACGAAAACATATTAGTTTATAAAGTACTAACTTACAGCCTTGATGTATATATTTGTTCTAATAAGTTATTAGCCAAACAGAATAAGTTATCATAAATGAAACATAAAGGACGTTTTCCAAAATGATTCGAGCTGATACAATCATAGAACATGTCTTTATTTAGAAACTCTACACCCATTATACCCTTTTACCTCTCCCATTACCCTTCTCTATAGCTTAAAATTGAAGTATTTAACATATCTTAATATGCTATCATCAATATATGTAAGTAGAATACCAGATTTAACAAGCATATTGAAACATTTATTAACAAAACTTCAAGATACACTAATATATTATCTACATAAGCATCTTAGTTTATAAATACTGATTTAGCTTTCATTCAACTTTCAACTTTTGTATATTATGTTCATGTTACTATTTTAGTTAGGGTTTATTTTTCGTTTGTGTAACATTATGTGAAACAAACACTGAATTTATCACGAGATATTTTAACATAGTTTTTGAAACAATTTTATACTAACATGAGATGTATTATATTTTACACTTATACAAAGAATATCTAATTTTATTATTCGTTTGTCAATTAAAATCAGTGTTCAGTATCAAATGTAACAGGATTAGAATAAGTACACACAAAAAATCAAAGGTAAGATAATTATGTGTCTAATTTTACCTTTTATGGTAAACCTGATAGATCAGACAAATGAACATTTAAGAAAGTTACTAAAACATAAACATTATAGAGTATTTTATTTATCTGGACGTAGTTGAAAATTCATATACATCAACAGCATTAACAAAGTTGATCTCACTAAGGAAGACATATAATTCTTAAAAGATCAGACAATAAATTAATGCTGATGTTTATTGTAAACATAAGAAGTGAGAAACATTTCATCAATAAAGGTGATATGTACAATCATGGCTTTTTTTCTCAGGATGTGATGTAAAAAATGGAGTTTTAGTATTTACATTTTAAACATCAACAAAAGTGTTATAAGATTTACGAAAATTAGTAAATTTCATTGTAGTAACAGAAACAAGATAAAGTCACAACACGTTATCATATGGTTTTCCCTTAAGTTACAGTAATAGAAAAAGCTTTGTTGTTATATTAAGGAGCCGTCAGAATCTAGTAGAGATAAGAGAATGTAGTCTACTCTTAAATTAGTTTTGTGATAATTGATAAAAACGTTCAGGTGATATCTCAAGGTTATAACATCCATTGTGTTTCAATGAGATTGACCAACAGTAACATAGGTGGCTCTCTTAGTTAGCTCTGTCTCTCAACCAAAAGTTTGGTAAGTTTAACTTATATCTTTAACTTGAATAGTTACATATTAACTAATTCTTAATACCTATTAGTAAATTCTTAGGAGAGTTTAGAGCATAAGGGACAGTTCTTAGGTCTATTATATTACTTACAAATATTAATGATAGCATATTGGGCATGTTGAAACATGAGTTTTACATAAGAAATATATAAACAAAGACTTGTATTAGTTGTTCAAACATACTTATTAGAAACTAATATTCCTGAGGTGTAATTTATCGTAAAAGACAAAGCTAGATACATAACATTCTGGTATTTGATATTTTGTCTGAACAGAGTGAATTATTAATGTAAGATGATTGATTGTCAATGACCTCAACTTGAGAATCAACCTGTTTTATTGTTATATAATATTTGAAAACACTCTGTTATCATTCGAGTACCTACAAATATATAATTCATTGTGTTGTATAATGAAATTATAAATATCACACATTTCATATGTCTGTAAACCTGATATAGTTTTTAGGTCTAAGTAGATATCGTAAATATTCAAAGTAACAAGTAGAATTGAATGAACAATAGTCAAACTATCTTTCATTTTGAAAAATATTCTAAGCTATATTTCCTGAATATTTATAGACTAGCCTCTGAACTTTTGACCCATTGCTGTATGTTGGCACAGTTTAATATTACTAAGTAATGAGCATAAAATGATTCTGTTGTAAAAGAATGGTCGAAATACAAGAATTTCACTTTATCGTTTATATATTAAATTTATTCGTGTTATTGATTACCTATTAAGTTTAATTGTTATAGTTTAATATAAGTTCCGATCTGTCACCAAATATATACATGTTTGAAGTGTCATGACTTTAGTCTGGTACATATCACATCATTACAAATGAGTAATATATGTGTGTGTGTGTTACAAAATTCCAGACATTTACTTTCGAAGCTATTGATTTTTGAAGATATTCTGTTTTGTGATAAACCTTTAGACTGTTAGCTTCCTTGAATCTAGGTTAGCAGGTGATAATTACTCAGACCTTGTATCATTTCCTTAATACCCATTGCAGAAGAACGATCGTTTATACTTGTACTGATATGTTTTAGTAGAAATCATTCAGCGCTATTCATAATCAATCAAGAAACAAGATTTGTGAAAACATTTTAACAGAAAGGTATGATTACAATTTTCTAGCAATGGTTAAACATAGTTATTCACCTAGCTCCTTTAAACTATAGTGGAACAAATCAACTTATAAAGCTAAAAAATCAATGTCGTTTAAAACCAAAATGTGTTGGACCCTGTTTGCCATATTTACATATGGTTAACATATACTCCTAAGATTCCGTCTTACTAGTTCGATAGTTCTTCTGAATACTAAGCAGTTTAATTCACGAAAATGACAACAACTAATAATATATATAGAGTGTTTTAACAAATAAACAATATAGTATTAAATAATCCTTACTCTAATTCTGATGTGCTGTGATGTAAATAAAATTGATAAAATTTACCTTTCCTCAATTTAATCTAGTTCACAGCGTATCAGATTTTAGCAATCAGTTTGTTAAATAAATAATATCTCAGTCACAATTATAACTCTCCACACCTGACTCAATAACGTTTTAAATACTTGAAAACCTTAATTTCATAACCTCCAGTTTCTGATTTGGAACCCTTTTCACTACATGAAGATAATTACACTTATCCATTATCCATTAACTACTATATTCTGCTGTTTTATTTCATGACAAAAGAGAGGGCTGTGTTAGCCATTCAGCTTTATGTGCTGGAATGAAATGAGAGTAAGGGACTAATCACTACTATGTATGTAAAGCCCTGGCATCAGAAGAAAGGCCTCGTCGGTACTGTATATAGCAGATGTAGTGAGGTTGACATATTACTAGATACCCTTCGTTAGTTTCACTCTGAATTTCTTATAAATACTAAATACGAAGCAGTTGAGATAAAAGATGGATTAGTATAGTGCTCTGAAGCAACTAACTTTTGGATTACCCTGAATAACACAGAATTAATTCAAGTTGAATGAAGCAGTACATTGCTTTATTGTATAAGATAGGCATTCAGAGTAAACACAGAAAATTTATACCCAATTCATTATGCATATATGTTACACAAATATCTGAAAATAAGTAGAAATTTCACAAAGTGATGTTGCATTACAAAATTGTCTGACTTTTTCCTAAAGATATATATTAAACTAATGCTTTTCTGAAAACAGTATGTCAGTGACGTCTAAGAAATCCCTTTGTGAAACAGATTAAACCAGATAGTACCTATACACTTTCCTGGAGCTTTCCCAGCACTTTCTTTTCTTGTGATGTGAAGCCTCAAGAAACGTCATGCATAAAGGTCATTTCTATTTCCATTTGTCAATGGCAGGTCGTGACGTTATCCAGTAAGAAGGTGTTCCTCCAGTAGGGTGAGCTCATTGGTTGTTACTAGGGTAGGGATGCCTTTGGATTACTATATAAAGCAAGATTTTCTCACATAATCTAACTTCTTCCCTGACTACTTAAAAGGTAAGAGTTATATGATTAATTATTATTTTGAATCATTTTAGCAAAAATGCTTTTGGGTTTACCTTATGTTAAAGTAATTTCTGATAAGTTTGAATTTAGTTGCTTAAATCGCTTACGAGCGTTAATTATGCTTTTCATTTAACTGAATCAATTGTTTTTCCAGTGGCACTGTTGAGGGTACAATTTCACGACAGTTTTATATAAAACGTAGCTAGATATTAAATAGAGAATTTGAACGGAAGAGAAAGTAAATTATATAATAACTGACCAAATGAACTTTCTAAAAATCTTGGTAACTTATTTTTGTATTTCATGCTATGTTACATATTAAGAGTCGCTCTTTGTGTTTAATCAAATCCTCGCCTCAGTATGTTAAAGTCAATACACATCTTGATGATGTTTAATAAAGTGTGTTTCTAATCATCCATTAACAATGTGTGACAAAGGATGATGTAATTTTTGATTGCTTAAAGCTCCTGTGTGAACATTAACTGTTTCAATCAACCAGTATATATAATATCGACAAAATATACGACTTAGTTTGGTAGGTCATTTTTTATATATTAAATTAGCATTATTTCGTACAAAAAACAAAAACTAAAGTAACAAAAATTTTAGTATATATATTCGTGGTATTGCCTACAAATGTTCTATAAATTATCTGTTGTAATAGAAGCAACTTGGCTGATTTAATGTAACTATCTGTTGTAATAGAAGCAACTTGGCTGATTTAATGTAACTATCTGTTGTAATAGAAGCAACTTGGCTGATTTAATGTAACAGCGTGAATCACTTGTTTTGTTGATATGTGTATGAAAAAAGGGCTATTTTGCCACGTACGGACGTGGTAATAACCAGAAAAACCGAGTTTTGTGGAAACATGGCATTAAATAAGTGGTTATGATTGTGCTTACATATGTTTCTTGTGAGTCAAGTAACAGCTTTATAGGTAATTATTTCTTAAAGATACGAACTCGGCACGAGCAAGGAATAATTAAACTGTATAATTAAAAATAGTTAACATACTTTTAAGCAAGCAGAGTTAGTGTGATAATTTCAACATGTTGTTTAAACAAAACAAATTACGCTTCCAGTTCCCTTTGTTACAGCTTTTTCAGAGGCACGATAACAATGAACCAGGATTTTGAGGTTTAACATTGCCTAGAAATCGATATCGTTATATTCTCGTGTGCAGGATGTCGTAAGCTTCTAGTTTTAAACCATTTACTTCTTTGTACGTTCTCGTGGCATCTGGAACTGGCTGAATCTAGAACCGGAACTGAGCGTTCCACTTTTCATAAAATAAAAATGCGTTTTTAATTGTGGGAATGTGAAGGTGACTCGTTTTGTTTATTTAATGAAAAATAAACTTTTTGTTTCTACACTTAAATAAAGCTTTAGAAATGAATACGGATATGTTAAACTAATGTACATTTTAACAGAATATGTCAAGCAAGGCTTTAACTGAGATGTTCCGTATACGTCAAGTATTCTGTCTTTATTTCTTTGACGTAGAGTTAAATGTGGTACTCTCAGCTAACAAATAGGAGAAAATGAAATGAGTTAAGGACAAGAAACCAGTTGTGTTGGCACCACTCCTTTTTTTTCTTGGTAAAGTCAAACATAAACTGAACTTTGACAAAAGATTATACATGCTGTACGTTGACTCTTCCAAGCTATGTTCCAAAAATAGTCAACCTTTTCAAGTCTTTATTATTTTCTTTCTTAGGAAATGAAATTTGGCAAGTGTCCTGAAACTATGCAATAGTTAGAATCAACAACTTGCTGTTGGTGAAAATATAACGCTTCATAGCTGTTACTTCACAAGCTCATAGCTATTTTTGCATTAATTAAATCAAACTATAATAGACTTGTGTCATTTAACTTCTATTACATATAGACTACTATATTTTCAGAGTGCCTATATTATGAAATTAAAAGTTCGGCGAATATCCGACAAGACATTCAACGTCGGCCGTGGGGCACAAACCCCTGACCACTGGGAGTATAGTTTCTCCTATTTCAACTTCCTTTCGACACTGTCCAGATTTAGTGGTACTTAGTACAAATTAAACCCAGGAATAAAGAGGTAAATATTAGCCCTAGATATTTTTTTACATGACCTTGTTAGCTCCAACCGAGGATCATATTGTGCCAGCCATCTAAACGTAACTGAATTGTTTTAGTGATAATTACACTCATCATTCAAAATTACCCCTTACATTAGTTGACATTATTTCACTTTACCGTGAATTGTATTAAATAATTTAATTGTATAATTTAAGAATTTCTTACTTTGAGTTATAATAACATTTAAATCAAATTTCTTTATTCAGATTTCTTGTTAAGAAAATACTAAGAATACATTTATGGGGAGAAGGGGATTATAACTTCATTATTATAATAATTAATCAAGCATTGTTTTTCTGTGAATGCTAGAAAATTAAGTAAATTAGCAGTTTTATTGAATTTATATGTGATATTTAGTATACTCCTTCTTAGGAATTGTCTATATCGTGAGAAGTATAGACATATTTATTCTCATCAAATTGGTGGTTTTAAATTCATCTTTATCATAATGGTTGGAATTGGTGCTACGAAGCGGGAACCTACAGTTGTGATCAAGTTCTTCAGTGCTGGAACAGCCGCTTGTATTGCTGATAGTATTACCTTTCCTCTGGATGTTGCAAAAGTACGCTTACAAGTAAGTTTTGTTTGTTTACTCAAGTAAATGTGTTTTTATATCTAAACTCGAGTGGTGTAAACAATGTTAATGTATTTTTTCCAAGTACAGGTTTTGCGACTTTTTGGTTCAAGTGTTCTGCTTGTTACTACTAAAACTAAAAAAAGTGTTTTATCAAGGTCACACTTGCGTTATGCCCATGATAGTTTCGTTTTCATCTGGAGCATAAGAGGCCAGCAATTTTGTTCCACGCGTCTGTTAGCCTCCAGTGATCTCAAAATAGGTTGATTGTTATTTCGGTTCACCTTAAACATAAACTCTGATTAGTCTTCTCTCACTGCCAACTAAAGTCAATATTAGCAAGTGTAGTCCTCATGAATAGATTACAGAGAAATTATAAAACAATATAGCAAAAAACCAAGTATACATCTAAAAAACTGAATTGGTTTTTTGTTTTTTTTTGCGAAATTTGAAACTGGTTTCTAGATCAATGTGCGTTTGTTTTAATGAAGCAATGAATGAATCATGAAAACTTAATGTAATTTGTATTGTGCGAAAACCCGTAAAATTGCTTTATTCACTGTTATTTCATCACTAATCATACACACATATATTGAAAAAACAACAACCATAAATCTTGATGTTATTTTTTAATTTAATCTATAAAACAGCTGGTTTGATTTATGGTTGACTTACTTGTCAGTATCTGCTCGAAGTTACGTAATTGGCTGAAACTGGAACTTGGAAATTATGTCCACTTATTACATCACCTAGTTGACTTTGTAGTGTAAAGTTATTCTCTACAGGCAATTATTCTTGTGACAAATGAAAAGTTTTATGTCAGTGTTGTTCGCATTATATTAAAGCTTTAGTAAATTAAATACCAGATAATGATGATGATAAACTCTTATCTCTCACTTTACGTAACCGTTCTGTAAATTCTAGAGGTCTAATGAAAGCGCATTTTGTTATTATTATAATTCACTTATCTTTCGAATTACAACTGTGTCAGAGAAAAATAAAACCTATGAAAGAAGAAAGGCGATTGTAAATAACTCCTTAACGTTTCCATAAACTTTTACAAAAAAATAATAATGAGAACCATTGTGAAAAAGTTTAATAGTATGAGAACTGAAATAATTCTTTGATAATAATATATTTTTGTTTTTTAGGTAAAGACTGAAAAGAAGGGTTGTGAAGGCATTTCTGTATGTTACTTGTTAACTGTTTTCATCGACTATTTCCAATTCATGAATACTTTTAACTGTTTCTTTTATTTCTGTTTGAAAAGGTTTTAATATCGAGTTTGTATGCCTCACATAACATTATTGTTTGATGAGTTAACTTGAAAAAAAGTATGTTATCTCTCTATAAGCATGTTTTACTATTCATTTTATTTGATCCTATGGACTATTTACAGATACAAGGAGAAGGAAATGCCCCTGTCAAAATCACTGGGAATTCGTTCCTAAAAACCACCGTTACTCCAAAGTACCGAGGTATGCTAGGTACTCTGACAACAATTGCCCGACAGGAAGGACCTAAGAGTCTGTACAATGGATTGTGTGCCGGCCTTCAACGACAGATGGCGTTCGCATCTGTGCGGATTGGACTGTACGATTCGATTAGATCCTTCTACCAGAACTTATTGAGTGGTTAGTGGATACATTTGGCTAGCAAATTCAACAATATGATTAGTCTGAATACAAAAACCTTGTTATACTTGCTGATTTACCGAATTAGTGTAATGGAAGTGAATTAGAAAATTTAATTTCTCGAATTTTGTAGCAAAGATAGAATATGTTCTGCTACGTAGTTTTGCAAGTTAAAATCATTCGGAACATTTTCAAATTTATTACGCTCACAAACAGTGTGATGACACAAACTTAACTTTCATCATAAAGTTTGCTTTCTTGCATATATGGTATGATTAAAGTTATAAAGCCTTCCACGACGAAGGAATATTCATTTTCCCAACTGCTATAGCTACTTGTTAAAAGCGTTAAAGTTATTAGCATTGGTCAGCAGTGTAGTGCTTTCTTTAACTACTCACAGAAAAAAAACCCTCAAAGAAATGGTTTCATTGTTTTCAGGGCCCAATTCCCAAGCTGGAGTGGGAATCCGTATTATGGCTGGAATCACTTCTGGCGGTATGGCTGTGATCTGCGCTCAACCCACGGATGTTGTAAAGGTTCGTATGCAAGCACAAGTGTCCGGCCAACCCAAACGTTACACTGGCGCCTTACAAGCTTATCGTATGATTGGTAGAGAGGAAGGCATGAAAGGGTTATGGAAAGGTATGGATAACTTAGTGATATTACTGGAGCACGAGATAGCAAATCAATTTCTTAGTTAAGAAGTTCGTAAAACAATGCGTACTGATATATTGTAAACAAACGTTTAAAAATGAATATTGTAAATTGGTATAAAAGCGAGAGCACGAAGGTTGATTATAAATTAGTACATATTTTCTACCAACTTCTTTACTGGTTTCCTCTATTTGAATTTATAGTTTCTCTGCTTCAAAGATTGGGATATCGATTTGGAGATTTATGTATTTGTTTTAGGTACTCTACCAAACGTGACACGTAACGCCGTGGTAAACGCTTCTGAACTCGTGGCTTACGACGCTATTAAAGAACTGATTATAAATCGCCGCTTGATGACAGACAACGCTCCTTGTCACTTTGTGTCAGCTTTTGGAGCAGGCTTCTGTGCTACTGTGATCGCCTCCCCTGTTGACGTGGTAAAGACCCGCTTCATGAATTCCTGGCAGGGTCAGTATAGTGGAGCACTAGACTGTGCAGTGAAAATGCTCAGAGAAGGCGGATTTTTATCTTTTTATAAAGGGTAGGATGATTTTTGTCTAAAAAATATACATGAAATTGAACATAGATATTTTATTGTAAAACATCACATAAAGCTACTTTTTAGGGTGCAGGTTGGCCCTGTGGTAGAGCTCTAGATTTCGGTGCTGGTAAGACGGGCTCGAATCCATGCAATACCACAACATATTCCCCGTACTTCAAGCTGTGTGTACGTTATAAGAGTGACAGTCTATCCCTTTGTGTAGATGGTTGATGGTAGGGTGCTGTTGAGTGACTGCCTTCTCTCTTGTCGATAACTTAAAATTAAGAATGACAATAAATAGCCCTAGTAGTTTTGTCATTGCTTCAAAATATTAATACTGTCAATTTCAGCAACACTAACAGTTCATATATTGACGTACGCAGAAAGTGAAATTTTAAATTAAACGGGTCTTGTTCCATCAAAAATCACAAGTTCAAACAGTATTTTCTGATTAACCTGTATTATGGTATTTTACTTGCTAACTTTGCTTGAACTTTTATAGGTTTTTTCCTTCGTTTATTCGGCTTGGTTCCTGGAACATCTGTATGTTTGTTACTTTCGAGCAGCTGAAACGTCTATGTTGTTTGATGGGTGACAAAGAACTCTTCTCCCACACATCAATTCCTGCTCCAGGATATGCCCCTGTTCTTCACTTCTTAGTGGAGCCGCCGTCATCTACAGCTAAAGTAGATGGGTTTTATAAGAAGAGAATTAACCAGTGGGATATCTAGAAGGCGAAGCGTAAGAGAAATATTTTGGGAGCTTCGAAAAAAACACGAGCGAATGCCATGTGACATAACTTCACTTGTCGTTTCTGTACATGTGGTATACTGTCGACGAATATGTAGGTCAATTTTATCGAACCATGCAACACATGTTCCACCCTATCACCATAAGTATAAAGCATATTAAAATACCTCGGAGATCAAATGGTGAGACAAGTATACAACTAGTGCGTGAAGCATGTGTAACCCGAATTTTTCGGTAACTTAATTTCTAGTTCAGTATGAACAAATTATTCTTGTGTTATGCTATAACAAGTGAGACACTACTATACTTCCAAGATGTCAGGGACTTGAAGTTAATCATCGAATAATCGCTGCATTATGAACAATTTAACCGAGCTGATGAATATTTAATGCTTTAAATATTTTATCATATACTCGCATGTTTATTTTAATGCAATTTGCTCATTATGCTTAAATTTTAACGTTTCATTTTAACATTGTGAAGTACCAGTAGCAGCTTTGGGGTGCTATCGTGAAATTTCAGATACAATTTAATGTAGTATTTAAATTATACAAACGAGTTATTTATCTAATGTTCCAGCGATTCGAACAGTACTCTAATGTGATTAAACATTTAAAAGGATTCAAAGAAATAAATGGAATTACTTTACTAGACTTGAACCACAGTCATATTTTTTCCGTAACTTAAGCTACAATAATTTTTATATAGATTTTCGTTTGATTTTAAAGTTAATTCAAAAATTGATCATTACTGACGGTTCCGAACGAAACCTTTTGCAGGAAGAGTAAAAGGTTTATTATTTGTAGCTTATCAACAGGACACCACAACGACTAATGATATAATCTTTCATCATTGTCTCGATGCACAGGATTGGTCAGAAGATTATTTCCACTTCTAATTTTAGTCAGACAGAGTCTTCGATGCAATGTTTTAAATATTAAGTGAGAAGATGTATTCGTATTTTATGGTTACTACCACTAAACGTAACTTTCTTTTAAATTGAAAGTTTGGAGATGTTACATCATTAATAGGGGAAATGAAAGTACACTGTTATAGAAAAATTGGTCATGACTTTAGATAATGATATTGTCGGCTTAGAGTAAAGTAACATTCGTCATAACAAGAATAGCGTAATCAAAGATGTTATAATTCAGTATAACTTTGACTTTAATTGTTCGAATTTCGAGAAACACTAGGGTTATACATTATACGTTAACAATACTTACCAGTTAGAAATGCAGTGGAAGTATCATCACCACAGAATTTTATGGTATTGGAATTATATGTATTATTATTCTAAATTCAGTTTGTTTATTTTAATTATTGGAAAACTGAACGATTTGGAAGTTTGAAGTAATGTTTTTTTTTATTAAAAGCAGTTGCTGAATAGTGAAGGTGTTTGTTTTAATACAGTTATGTTACAATTATTAGCTCTTTGCAGCAAAAGAAAACTACCAAATATTTAATGTAATAAAATATACATTTCACTTTACTTAATACATCGTTTGGAAGCTATTATTCCACAATTATAATGTAGTTCATCATTAATCAATTATAATAGTAGGTTTGTTCATGTTGCCTTTATACATTTCAGAATAATTTTGAAAATAACTGCACAAATATTAGAAATAGAAAAATTATATAAACACTCCGGAAAAGCACTAGATAACTAGATATCAACTACCTGAATTGACAATGAAGTGT
>NW_013666389.1:396261-398087 GCF_000517525.1 Limulus polyphemus | reverse complement strand
CCGGGCCTTTCCTTTAAGTAACTCCAAAAAAAAATTCTGCTCCTAACAAACCCGAGGATCTTGGAGGCCAGTTTGTGTTACCCTATTAGGAACAAATCACGTAACACTGGCATTGTTATTCTGCTGTATGACGGGTGGCTCCATCTTGTTGAAAACACAGTTCCCGTTGATGACATGTTCAGAAGGATCAACATTAACACCATGTTCTCGACGGTATGTTCTTTGAACAGCGATGATGGAGCATTCATTTTTGAAACACAGTTCAACAATAAGAGAAGGCTCTTGGATTGTCCACCTGTTCATCATTAAAATTTGAACCCTTAATCTTCATTAGGAAACAATGTTTGTCATTAATACTTTGTAAAATCTAACTGTATAACATCCTTGCGCTTCTTTTGGCGGGCCCAGTATTTGCGTCGCCCTCCATTGTTAAGAAATAATACATAAATTCACTTCGGGCCTTACTCTCGAAGTTATTTTCCGTTTCTGATACAAGTTATTTTCCTTGTTGATTTATTAGATTTAATACTGATAAGGACAAATATAAACTAATAAATCTTACGCGAAGTCCTAAATTTAACACTAAATAAATTCTTAAGATATGAATCACCATAAGTACAGAGATGAACATTAACGAACAGTAATTATGGTAAGGTTAGAAAAATCATCACTCTTTCAGTTCTGTCTTCTATTTTCCACACAATAAATTTACATAAACGTACACTTATTATTTAAACAAACTATTGTTTTTATAGATTGTTAAAGTAAATAAGACATGACGACAAATGTTTTTTTTATGCTTTGATACTATTGTAAAACTAATGTTTATAAGTCATATTTTAATAGTTTTAGCGCTTTAAAAATGTGTTTTAATCCAATCAATCAACTGTAAGTTTGGGAATAAGTCAGACATAAAAATGTTATGATATTTTGATGAAATAACAACTAACAGTATAAAACATTAAATATTTTTAATTTTTTCATGTAAATAAAGAGATTATGCAAAATAATCAAGAACAAGTCCTATAAATGATTAGATTTTTTATTTTATGCTAGTTTAGCAGAACGTACCATTAAATGAATGTATTATCCTGACAACTAAGGAAACAATGTAGCATATGGTGAAAGAAGCTTTATTCATTGAAATTTTTACCTATACATTAAATCAAAGTTAGAGCCGGAAATTGAATGATGAGAACAGAAATATTACCCACGAATATAAATATTTTATCGTTCTGGTACATTTTGTCATCAAGAAACTTCTAAACAAATATAAAATTGATTTCATACTACATAATTTACACGTTAAATTTTTTTCATCATTGTTTTTTAAACTTAATTTAATTTTCGTGCAGTAAGTTAGTTTCGCATTTTTAAGCTTCCTGGTTAGTTTCGTATACGTTTATGAATAGGACAGTATTCCGCATACTCTTCCCAGGAACAGCCCACAGAGCTATGACAACATTCATCCATAATTCCACGCTTGGTGATTTGATGATTTCCGTTCGGTTTATCATATTTTAACAAACTGTGTGCAAGAGTTTCTGACAAAAATGACTTCTCATCACCTGTAGATGAAAAAAAATAAACAATAATCACCCTGTGAAAACAAATAACAATAATCACCCTGTGAAAACAAACAACAATAATCACCCTGTGAAAAAAAATAACAATAATCGCCATGTAACACAATTTTATAACTGTTTGTTCGTTATCAGTTTCGTTCAGGTTATATTAATTAAAAAAAGAACAATAATCATAATATTTATAACTTTCAGCATATTTGTTTGCTGTTGGGAAGGCTTTTTAGAAGTCTTAGTTTGCAT
>NW_013666389.1:362630-395522 GCF_000517525.1 Limulus polyphemus | reverse complement strand
CCCGTGGTGGGCAGAGCACAGATAGCCCATTGTGTAACTTTGTGCCTAACTTCAAACAAACCGTTAACTGGTAATTCAGTGAGAGGTACAGTGTAACCAAACGTTAACACTCAATTCATTTAAAATTATAGTGTAACAAGACTGTTAAATGTCAAATCAACGGAAGGTATAGTGTAACAAAGTGTTAAAAGGTAGTTAAATGAGAGGTACAGTGTTACCAAACTGTTAAAAGGTAGTTAAATGAGAGGTATAGTGTAACAAACTGTTAAAAGGTAGTTAAATGAGAGGTATAGTGTAACAAACTGTTAAAAGGTAGTTAAATGAGAGGTACAGTGTTACCAAACTGTTAAAAGGTAATTAAATGAGAGGTATAGTGTTACCAAACTGTTAAAAGCCAATTTAGTGAGAGGTACAGTAACAAGACTCTTAACAGGTTATAACTCGAAGATACGATGTAACCCAAAATGTTGACTCGCCATTCAGTCTGAAGAACAGTGTACTGAATCTTTTAACAATAGACACACCGTGTTCCCAAAACTGTTAATCGGGTAAATGAACAGTTTTTGCCAAACCAGTAACAGGTTAACCAAACCATATAAAGGCAATTATTAAGAGGAAATCGTGTGTGTAAAAAGAAAGAACACAACAAAATTTAACAGCTGCAGGCACTATCAAATGATATTAAGTTCAAATATAACTAGTAACATGAGTCATAATGTGACCTCATCTGACGAAACTTCTAATGAATTCAACTACAAAATCCTTTTTAATTATTCATCGGTGCACAGAGAAACGTGATTCAACATGCTGGCATTCTGCAAGAAATGTATTCCAAATGATACAGGACACAAAGTTCAATGAAACTGTAGCTTTTAAAACTGGCCGAATTGTCGGCAATGAAATCGAAAAATTATTTTTGAAAGGTTCAGCGAATGCTAATGCATTAGAAGAAAAATAAAAGACTATATAAATTCTGATGTTTTAAATCAACGTGTGTCATTTACTTAAAACTCCATAAAACTCCCCACACACACACAAAACTTGCAGAATGAGCATAAAAATAGTTACAACGTTGAAGAAGTTCAGAAAACACAGATGTTCTTATAATAAAGACTTATTAACTACAATATTCTCTTAGACCCGGCATGACCAGATGGTTAGGGTGCTCGACTCACAATCTGAAAGTCGCTGATTCGCATCCCCATCCCACCAAACATGCTCGCCCTTTCAGGTGTGGGGGCGTTATAATGTGACGGTCAATCCCACTATTTGTTAGTAAAAGATTAGCCCAAGAGTTGACGGTGGGTGATGGTGACCTTCCCTCTAGTCTTACACTGCTATATTAGGGACGGCTAGCGCAGATAGCCCTCATGTAGCTATACTCGTCTATACAGAATATTCAGAACTTTTCTGCCATACTAGGGTAGTAGTATTTATAGCAGGCTACTTTCACAAGCTGCTTTAGCATTTGAGAACATTTTGTTTTCAAACCATCAGACAGTTTTATCATGCAACAAACGTTTGTTAAATTAAAGTGTCCCCGATACAAACCCAGTAGATTTGTGCACATCATGGGTCAACATAAGGCCTAAGAAATCGACTGTTAACAGATGGGTCAACATAACGCCCGTTAACAAAGAATGTGGTTCTAACGTGTTTACGCAAGATACAAACAAACTACCAGCTGAGATCGTTGCCTTATAAAGAATCTGTGAATACGTGTTTTATTTATCCAATACCTTCATCTACGTGTGGTAAAAAAACAAAAGCAGTTGTTTTTTCCTACTTGACACCAAGAAAGACACATACAAGCTGAGATAACAATTTACGTCCACTGATAAAACGTCAGTCACTGATGATACATTTAAATCAAGTTATGTACAAGAAGCAGTAGTTTACTCATTATCAGTGGCATCCGTTTTAAGCTGGTGTTAGTTTTCACGTTACTTTTAAGCATAATATCCTTTCGCCCGTCTCACGTGTGTGCTTTTTATTATTATTATAGCCCCCCCCCCCCCCAGTGGCACAGCGGTATGTCTGCGGACTTACAACGCTAGAAACCGGGTTCCGATACCCGTGGTGGGCAGAGCGCAAATAGCCCATCGTGTAGCTTTGTGCATAACTTCAAACAAACAAACAAAGCCATCTATTTAAGTTATTATATTGGACCACTCAGCGAATTGCTGCAGTGCTATTTATTTTAACGGATTTCTTTCTTGGAGAGAATATTTGGAACTCGAACATATTTGAAAAATTTATATAAGCTGAAATAAAGAATCTCAATTAAATTATATAAATTTGTCTTTAAATATAAATTTAATTTACCTGAATAGAATCTTCTATCGATTGGCTAGTAAAATATGATAAGGATTCAAAAGATAGTGAAAGCTTATTATGAATTATGTTTGATTTTCTAGAAATGATAAATTTCCTAAATTAACGATGTACACTCGTATAGAAAGGCATACAAACAAACAATACTTTGTACCCAATGCCCTGTCCACTAAAGTTTTGCTTCGTTTCATTCGTCTGATTTTATAGACATCCTTTGCACATGCCCAGTCCATGTGACTAACTAATTCACGAAAACAGCGTTGGTGGCGTTCTTCATGCCAGACAGCTTGCCAGTCCAAGTTACTTCTACACGGAAAAATAAATATCTTTTTTTTATATAAATAATTAACACTGGCATTGTATGGATCGTTAATCACATATTTGAAATACAGATTAGGAAATAATATATTCCAAACTTTTTTATATTGTTCGTTACTATATAGTAATGTTGTAATCAATGTAATCAAATCAAACGTAAACTGTAAAAATAGCTCAATTATATGGTTTCCTAGACTTTCATGACGGACATACTTATTGAGTCGCGCCCATCACAGAATATTAAAACATACCAACAAAATGGCGCATTAAACTGAAACATTCACACTCAAGAACAAAGTAACTCTTGTCAGCATGAATATTCATAAATATATACATTATAGTAATGATATTATGAATTAATGTGTGGAACAAAGTAAAATCAAATTTTGATTGAAAAATTATTCTTTCTCTACTCTTATTACCATCCCGTTAGCAACTCTTTTTAATGGTTTTATTTTTCATAACTTAGGTATGAAAATGAGATGATAATCTTGTCTTTTATCAACACTTGCTATATCGTCATTGGAGTGCTTTCTTCCAGTAGGTGGCTGAAGAATTTCATTGTGTAGCTCTATCTCTGGTGATACATCAAAAGTGGTCTTGACAGGAATCTTAAGCTCTTCAACAGGTTGACTTGTCTCTAGCAAAATTTTCTTTTGAGGTAATGATTTGGCCATTATCTTGCTGACGTATTTACAAAGATGATTACAGTGAATCATCTTTGGTTTGGACTTTCTGTCCTTCTGGATTCTATACACCATATCATTGCTCCTTTTGGTTAGAGCATAGAACTCCTCCTAACATCTACGTAAATTTGGAGATATACCTCTCTTGCAGCATGGACTGTAGAATCATGCCACGTCACCATGATAAAATACAGTTCTTCATCATCTGTGGGTGACCAATTTTGAATTTTGTTGTGTTTTTTTAAAGTTAAGCATAAAGCAACACAATGGGCTATCTGTGCTCTGCCCACCACGAGTATCGAAACCCGGATTCTAGGGTTGTAAGTCTGCACACATACCGCCGTGCCACGGAAGGGGGGAATACAAGGTTTTTGTGACAATGCATCGGCATTTCCATGGCTCCATTCAAGATATTGCAAGATGGTGAAGTTGCATTCCAAAAGTTTCTGAAACCATCTTTCTATCTGTCCTTCTGGATATTGGAAGCCCATCAATCTCTTTACTGCTACATAATTTGTTTGGAGTGTAAATTTATGTCCATTTAAGGCTCGAAATACTCTTATTAGCTCTTTTTTAATTATACATTAATTCCTTTTACAGAATTTATTGCATGGCTATTGTAGGCTATCAAATGTTCTTTCCCATACTGTACTTCTGACAACACTGTTTTCACTGCAAAATCAGCTGCTTCTATATCCCATATCAGTGTGCCTTCAAGAGTTGGGTATGCTAGAATAGGAGCAGTAGTTAGTTATTAATTCAGTTTGCTGAATGCATGTTTACAATCAGCAGTCCAGCAAAACTTGTTTGGTTTTTCCAACAGTTTGTGAAAACGATGAGCTATTTCAGGGAATGACTTTATAAAACAATGATAGTACGAGCACAATCCAAGAAGTCTTTCTACCTCAGTTGGCCAGTTTTGAACAGAATCAGTCTTGGTTGGGTCTGCAGACACTCTGTTTCTTCTACTATGTGTCTATGTGTCCCAACAAATTTACCTGTTGACAGAACAATTCATGTGTTTTGGGGGATTCAGCTTAAAGTTCTCTTTCCTCAATCATTCCTTATGTTCTTAACCCACCATAAGCATCACTGAAGGTCTTCCCATATGTGATTATGTCATGTAAGTAAATGAGTACCATATCCTAGAATAGTTCAGTAATCAAGAAAAACAAATTTCATTAACTGTTCAAATCTATCAGGTGCATTACATAATCCAAAAGTAATACAGTATTGCAACAACCAATTTCCTGTAGTAAAGACTTGTCAGTATCCACTCTTCAGATCAAATGTTAAAAAAGTGGTTTCAGATATATATTCAAGGTGCATTCAGTGCAATAATTAAGAATATTTCTTTTGAATTCTTTGCCTTCTGGTAGTCTACAGTAAACCTTCTTTGTCCGCCATTTTTCTACAAGTACAATTGACAATGACAAAGGATCATTACTTGGTTCTATTACTCCTTGTTCTGTCATGGCTTTTATATATTTGAAAGCCTTAGCCTGTTTTGCAATTCAGAGTCATCTGGCAAATTGATGTATTGGTGCTTCTTCTTTAATATCACACTTGTGAGATATTTGATTTTTCCAACCTAAGTCATGAGGTCTATTGAAGCAAGTATTTTGGTATTATATGAGCAAGTCATACAATTCATAGTATTGTTCAATTATAAGACTTTCACAGTTCTGGACATACAACTCCTGTAAATGAGGTAGCAAGCTCCCATTATGGGAAGATTTGAGATCAGATTTCCTAAGTCTTGTTTTTAAGGTAACTACTTCTAATGTTAAAATCATAAATAATATTCAACGTTAAACTGGTACACAATTAAAATGTTAATTGTGTACCAGTTTATCGTTGAATGTTATTTATGATTTTAACTTTATACACAAGTGCCAAAATACTATAATTACTTCTGATGTTTTTCATGTAGAAGTACATCTTGCGCAGCTTCGCATCTTACAATTCTTCCCATCAATGAATACATTCACTTATAACCTAGTTTCTTTAAATAATAAACTCCTTATCTTAATTCGGACAAATGGAGTATTCAAACTAACTTCGGCCCTTAACTGCATGTAGCTAATTGCTGTTTTCTGATGACTGGTTAGCTCTTTGTTGTTTCTTTCATTAGTTTAGACTCTGAGATTCATCTTTTTTATTACAGTTTCGCCTGTCTTGTTTATCACAATTTTTTTCTGATCCTCTAGGAGCAGGTTTACTTCATACCGTTTTTGTTAGTATATTATTTTCAATTGTAGTTGAAAAGCCTACTGTTTTGAGGTTTATTTCTTCCATTTTCAGTAAGCATTTGTCTAACTAATGTTAGCAATTGTTTGTACTTCCATCAGAAGAAGTTGATGTTTCTGCACTATGATATAACAATTACGCAATTTTCAAATGAAACCTTTAGTTATTTACATGCGCTTTTAATTGACTCTAGTTCCATCACCAAAGGACAACCTTCTTTGAAGATATACACCTACTGTGCTTTAGTGTAGTTCGTATATTATCAACCCCTTCGCCATCTATGAATTGATCGTGGACCAATACCCCCTTCCAATCACGTGAAACATTTGGATAAAATAATTGGGCAAATCTTTTCACATCTTTAGTTAGTTCAGATAAGGTCTTGCCCTTTATCCTCACTTTACTTTAGAAACTTCTTTCTAATCTGACAATCCACATCTGTTTGATAAGTTGACCACCAACGCATGATAGTTGTTATGGATTTCTAGTGGAGGGTACATTTTCTATTTTGTCCTTGGCCAAACTAATTTTTGTTCATAATTCCTGTGTAAGTCATATGTCTTGTTCTTGTAATTTTTTCTTTAAAATCCCACATCTTTCTTATAACTATTTGCTGGCTCTCTTCTAAAAACGTTTTACAAATCTTTCTATCATTTTCGCTCTGGCCTTTCTTCCATATTATTTTAATTGTTGCTGCAAGCTCGTGTCACCATTTTAAAGTACACTTTGGATTTGATCTTAAACTTTTATCAAAACTGTATCTCACTCTTGATACAAGTGTTGTAATGATCTTTATTATTGTTTGGATTCTTTTGGATTATATGGTAAAAAGAGTAAATCACAGCTCAGTCCACTTAATGGTGACAAAACCGTTTATTTATTCAACTTTAAATTCCACGGTTAGTGTAATCAATGTGCACTGATATACTTATGTTGACAAGTTAGAGATAAGGAATTAACAAGTTAGTGAAATTTCTGTTTAAACTGACAAATAAACTCAATAAACTTCAATGAAGACGAAAAACAACTTCAGATAAATGTTTGTTCATTCTACCCATCGTTTCGGCTTACACTTTCCTCAAGGGTATATGAACGTCACAGATTACAAAATTAATTTGATTTAAAACTCTTTTTTAATAACAAAAGGTTAAAATTCAAAGTACTTATAAGAATATGAATAATCAAAGCACACAAACAATTAACGTTGTTTTATGTACACAAATAAAAACTTTTTTTTGAGACTGTCAACGTTCTCAAAACAGACACTATATGTTTCGACGTCGAATGATGTCATTCTCAAGAGTGAGGAATCAAAATATATATGGTTTGCACTGATTCTGATTTTACACTTCTGAGAACGACGTTATTCGACATCGAGGCATGTAAAGTGTCTGTTTTGAGACCGTTGACGGTCTTAGAATAAAGTTTATAATTGTGTACTTAAAACAACATTGGCCGTTTGCGTGCTTTTATTACCTGTTTTTAACTTAACTAGATATTTTTATGAAAAGAAAAGCCATTACAAAGAAATCTAAAACAACTATCACATAATAATAGTAAAAGATGGAGGCCTGAAACTTCGTATGGCGAATCTGTGTTTTATAGTATGTTTTTTTTATTTTGTCAAATTAAGTTCATCAGTTAACATCGATGAAAAACTGTTCTTTTTTTAGTTATTTACAAATACAAAAATAAGCTTTTCCCTAACTTTATAGCATTTTACGACACAAACATATTTCTAAATTTGCAATAATTGTTACAACAAAAATGATCAAAACTAAGTCACACTATTACTCACAAACTTTATAAAACACGATAACATAAAACGTATCATATTTAGTTTGAACAATCAGTAATAGATGGCACAGCACTCAAAATAGATACCATTTCCTTTCATATTTAAATAAGTGTGATTTTAATTGGGGAGATGCCGTTAAAGTGACAAATATGATAACAAGAGAAATTTTGTGCGAAAGCAGAACCAAAGATTAGATGCACTTGCAAAGGGTTTCCGAAAGTGTTCTGTTTCACGAATAAATAAAACCAAAATTAAGAGTAACAAATATTTTTATGTCTTGCTTTTGAAATTCATATGTCATTCTGAATTGTAGCCTACAAAGTATATAATTCTTCTCATGATTCATGGCATGCGCAAGTTTTACTGATGTCACTACAGTACAAATTGCAACATTAAGCGTCCCTTGTGCGTCGTCGTTTTAGTGTCTCGTGACTAAGTGACAGATGACACACTAGTATAGTGATGCGAGTGGTTAAAACAGGTGACCCCTACTGGCGTTCTTTGGAGAAATTAGAAAATAATATTTTCAGAAATATTCTAATGTTGTTTATTTAAAATTGATATAGCATAAATGTCATTGAATTGAACTTATTTAAATCAGTGTAGTCGATTTATAATTAATTTGCCAATTATTATCGATATCGTGTCAGGTTCTTTTAATAAAATAATCAAATACAAGGTGTTCTATATAATATGGGCTTGGATATATTACAACTTCTATAAAAACGTTGCGTATTCCTATAATATTTATCTCACAATACAAATTATTTCTTTAAAGTATTAAAGACTTAATTTTTTTTTTCAAATCAGTGATCTTCTTTCTACTACACAACGTTTGTCATTTAAATATTTTTTGCAAGCGTTCGTGGGCATGTAATTTAAACGACTAATTTGATTAATATTTTCTTTAGAAAGAAAATAACTTTTGGCAATTTTATATGTCAAAATTTTCGGAAACGAATTTGAGGTCTACTTGCGCCCATTTTCAAGCATGGACTGTGTAAAGACACGGAAAATAGTTTAGTCTTTTTCTGAACCAAAAAACCAGAAACAACTAGCTGGCTTCGTTGATAATGATTACTGTAAAAATATATCTAATCGGATTCGGATAAATTGACTCCAATTCAGCAATCTGCCGTTTTGTATCTTCTCTTTTGTAGAGGAAATTGATTCTACAAACCTTCATTTTCAGGTTTTTATGTCGCTATTTTGATAATACTTTTAGTATGCAGATGTTGAAATCCACCACGTGTAACAATAAGCTTCTTTGGTGTTCTTTTGATTACTATAAAAATTTGATTAGGTGCTGATATGTTTAATTTGTTGTCAATTCAGGTAAAATCCTATTGACTGTCATATGTGACTCATCAAGTCTATTTCAGCTTTTACATAATATTTAGTTGTTTTTCCCGGCCTATAAGCCCCACAAAATAACTGTCGGCTTACTCGATCTCTGGGACCCCTCTAGCTAGCGTAGAAGGGGAATGAGACTGTCTTTAAGGATCTAGGTTTTGTCGAAAAATGAGGAACTCTCTGCTAAACCTACCTTTTTGGGTCCTATTACGCCACTTAGCACGAGGATTCATTAAATCAGTTTTAAGGAAAATTCAAAATTTGTAATAGTTTCGTTTTCTAGGCATTTTCACCCTTCTGTTGCCCCTTTATTTCAACTAACAGAATGAAACGCCTAGGTATTAGAAGAGGAAAAATCAGTTCAGTTGAAGTTTGGAAAAAATATGGACACATATAATTCTGAGCTATTGAAAATTTAACCCTCGTCATTTTTTCCCCAGAGTCATCGTAGGCAAAATTCACTATTGAAAATGTAAAATTCACTCCCTCATCAAATATTTAAAAGAAATATATTTCGTCATCCAATGATTGCAAACAATTTAGAATGGCATCACAAGTCCTCAGTTTAACCACACTAGCTAATTACACTTCAATGATTTAAAACTTATTCTGATTTCATATGAAAAACTATTTGTAGAATACATTGCACATCAGCACAAAAACTCTTACCCAAACATAAACTTAACGACCATGATGTTATAAGGCTGACATGTGGTATTTTTGGTAAACGATAAAATAAGCGAAACTAACCTTTAACTTTACGCTACACGTACCTTGTCTTTGATGTACAACTATTAGTATTCCATATCTATCCTTAAGTACCAGTAACCCACTAAGTTCTTTTTAAGAAAACAAACAATTTAGTTAAATCTGACTTTCACTTGACTTTTAATCATACATTCTTCTCAATACCTTACCATACATCATGCAAATAATCTCGCTGATCTACAAACTAAACAAATTTTAGGAATTAAATTATCATTTGTGAAGGGTTAAATTTTCAGTAGGGCGTTCTATAAAAAGCTCTAATTTTGTACTTTGACAAGTTAGTTACGAAGTTCGACAGATATGGTACGAATGATATTGACTTACCTGCTTTTAAAAACTGTCTCCCATTTTGGATCAATAGTAGCTCTTGCGACGGAAACAATAAACAATGCTTTCCACAGAATTACCACGCCTTTATTTAGCTTTAACTTCTCCATGTAGGATGGATGTATGAAACATAGATGTAGAATCTGAAAAAAATTAAGGAACGATTGTCAGAAGAAAAAAGGAATAGTTAACCCGGAAGGATAGAAAGTTACTAAAGAAAACATCTTAAACTAGTAAGCAAATATCATTGCAATCAATGACACCATTTAACGGAATAGAAAATAACTTAAACGAAATATAGAATATAATATAAAGGAATAGCATGTCATAGAAAGCTGGGGTAGAATTCTAAAGAAAAGAAAATGAAGAGCAATCAAATATTTTTTTGTTTAAGTACAAAGCTACACGATGGGTTATCTGCGGGATTTTAGCGTTATAAGCCTCCAGATATGCCACTAAGTCGTAATGGTGTCAGCAATGAAAGAAATAAAACATTCCAAGGGACAGTATTTGGATCTAAAAGTAACTTGAGTTTGTTTGTTGTTAAGGGGAAAGCTACACAATCAGCTATCTGCGCTGCATCCTTTGCGTGTACAGAATCCCAAATTTTAGCGTTATAAGCCTTCATGCTTACCCATAGGGGAAAATAAGGGTTTGTTTGTTTGTAGTTAAGCACAGAGCTACACAATGGGCTATCTGTGCTCTGCTCACCACGAGTATCGAAGCCAGGTTTCTAGAGTCCCCAGACATACACCTGTGCCACTGAGAGGGGGGGGGGCAGGGAAAAAAATAAGAAGAGATTCTACATAAACAATGAAATATAAATAGACAATGTAGACAGGATTTGTTTGTTTCGAACTTTCGCCAGATCCACATAATACATATTTTATTTGTGTGTACTCGTCACTACTCACTAATTTTGATCTGACAGACTACAGGGAAAAAATCTAGACCGCCAACTCTTCTTTGATCGAATAGTGAGATTTGATCATCGCTCTTATAGAAAAATAGAATACAAAGAATAAAAACTAATTTCTGGTTCACTTCTGACACATTGCCTGTGATATTGAACTAACCCATACATTTAGTAACGTCAACTTAATGATATAATAACATGAGAAACTAAAATACCGCAAAAACGTCGTTTCGCAAAACGTAGATGGTGTGTGTGTGTATAAAAAAGAAAAACAATATTTATCGTTTGTTTGAAGTTATGCAAAAAGCTACACAATGGGCTATCTGTGCTCTGCCCACCACCGGTATCGAAACCCGGTTTTTAGCGTTGTAAGTCCGCAGACATACCGCTGTGCCACTGGAGAGCCATCAATATTTATTCTATAAATTTTTACCAATTATAAACACACAGAAATACCAAAAGAATTACAAAGTACACTTTACAAAAATTATAAAATAAAACACGTAAGTTTTATGTTTAAACCGATACTTGTAGTTTGTGAAGGTTTTTCGTTATGTCATTAATGGCGTCGTGGCTTAGTGCTTTGAAGTCGTATATGAAAGGTTGCGTGTTCTAGACTTGCCAGTGCAACGTGTTTGTGACTCTATGCAAGATAGTTGACTCCAACTGCTTCAGTACAATGTGTCCCAGCAGGTAACTTGTGGTTAACCTAGGAGGGATTGGTATTCTATTCAACGAGGATGTGTTACCATTCTCATCCATTCCTGCCAGAGGAAACCGAAGTTAAACACTGGCCTTATGTAAATGCCTTTAAAGCACGAAAAGGATTAATTTACTTGTGACCTTTTGATTCAATGATATTGAACTAGGATTGACTTTATTTAATACTCCATATTCAATTAGATTCTAAGATTTGTATTAATGAATGTTAGCTGTTTTCTCTAAGTTAGCTCATAACTCTCTAATTAGAATACCCTTTTAGTCAATTAAAACACTTCTGGTTCATACCTTCAGTTGAAACCGCTAATGATGTTCCAAAAAATTAAAAGTAATATGCGTTAGAATATGAAATGCATTGTGTTTTTTTTTTTTTGTAACTTAAACCAAGATAAGTATAACACATAATAGATACAGTTAAAGAAACTGGTCGACTATTTCCTTGACAAAGAAGGGATTGTTCAAATAGAGTAACCTATATTATGCAGTAGCTTTCTGCCCCACCATGGAGCAGGTATGAAATTCATTGCATACTATCAACTGAATCTGAACAATCCTTATTAACTTGAAATACCATGAACAATAAAGATGTAAAGCCATTTCTGCCAAATATTTACTTACGATCGTGGTTTGAATGACCTATTACTTGCATATCAGATTATTAGATATAGCATAAAAATGAACTGAAAATGGTGACTGGCAAGGATGATTAGCATTATAGCAATAGTTTTGCATTGCTAAAATTAAAATAATATAAATTTCTTTGATTGTATTGGGCAGTGTACATAAATGCATGCCACTTTAGTTCAGTTTAATTCAGTCTTATTTTATTTTATTTTTCAAACTGCAGTATAATTGGATGAGAAAAGTCACGCTGTGGCTAGAAAGTGAAATCCACCACGGATATTTCTAAATGTTAAGGGGCTTTAAAGTCATCAAAGCTATACATTTATATATAATCAGCATATATTTAACTATCCAAAAAGATGAACAATAGAACATTGTTTTAAATAATAATTTAACATCTTCATGCATGATTGAATAAACCAAGTATGGCTTTTGGTTAATGAATATTTGGTTACTATGATTAGTACATAGTAATACTTTGAAAACCTCGCATGTTGTAGTGGTGCCATGCGAGAATAGGTTTAAAAGTTTTATATTATTATTATAGAGCAAGAAGTAAAGATAAAACAAGACCAATAATTCAACACTAAAAGAAAAAACATATATAATATCTAGAATTACACTAAGAAATAATATATATAGATAATTTTAAAGATAAATTTTCAATTTAATGTCCCCGAAAGGGGCGGAAGGCCGTCTGGAGGGGTCACCTGTTTTAACCACTCACATCACTATACAGTAGTGTGTTGTCTGTCAGTCAGTCAGTAGACACTAAAATAACGTCACTTAACGTTGCAATTTGTACTGTCGTGACGTCAATAAAACGTGCGCATGCCATTAATCACGAGAAGAATTATGCACTCTGTTTTATAAGACTATTAAAGAAACCCATGTGGTACAAGACACAGCAAGCCCATGTTGTACAAGACTCAGCAAGTCCATGTTTTATAAGACTATTAAAGAAACCCATGTTGTACAAGACTCAGCAAACCTATATTGTATAAGACTCAGCAAGCCCATGTTGTATAAGACTCAGCAAGCCCATGTGGTATAAGACTCAGCAAGCCCATGTTTTATAAGACTATTAAAGAAACCCATGTTGTACAAGACTCAGCAAGCCCATATTTTATAAGACTATTAAAGAAACCCATGTGGTACAAGACTCAGCAAGCCCATGTTTTATAAGACTATTAAAGAAACCCATGTGGTACAAGACACAGCAAGCCCATGCTGTACAAGACTCAGCAAGCCCATATTTTATAAGACTATTAAGAACCCATGTGGTACAAGACTCAGCAAGCCCATGTTTTATAAGACTATTAAAGAAACCCATGTGGTACAAGACTCAGCAAGCCCATGTTTTATAAGACTATTAAAGAAACCCATGTTGTACAAGACTCAGCAAGCCCATATTTTATAAGACTATTAAAGAAACCCATATGGTACAAGACTATTTAGCAAACTCGTATTGTATAAAACCGTTCAGCAATCCTGTGTGTACAAGACTATTTATTGCACATTCGTATAGCACAAGAATATCTAGCAAACCCATGTACAAGACTACTCAGCAAAACGTGTTAAATGACCCTCAGCTGCTTCATGCTGACTTCAGGAATGAGCTATCTGTCCTGTGCTCACCATGGAAATCGCAACCCGGTTTTTAGCGTTATAAGTTCGCAGACTTACCACTGTGCCACTGGAGATGTGCAGGAATAATACCATTGTTTATGTCGTTTATTTATAGAACTTCAAGTTATCTGCATCGTAAGATATTTTTAATTAACTTTAGTAAACCATGCTTTTATGAATATTTTCAAGATTACTCTATAAATTAATACATAGACAAATAGATTCATTGTTTAAAGAAAACAGCTTTTCAATATAAAAGCGACTTAGTAAATGTTATTTTTTTAATTTTAAAACTTATGAAAATAACTTCACTAAAATACTTTCATATTTGCATAACACTGGCTGAGATTATGTTTTTGACATTCAGGTAATGATGATAGCGTTAGATGGTGGGAGATTTTATTATTGCCAAAACTACTTTGTAATTATTTGGATGGGTAATGTTGTCGTTTTTCTTAATAACCATTTTAATTATTTGACTTTTCACCGCTGCCATTGAAGATTATGCAAGGTAAATAAATATGTATTTGATGTACTGCCGCAAGTGTTGAAATGTCGAAATATAAAAAGTATATATATTCTAAACACCGTTAGAAGGGATAAACATTTTGTAAAGAGAGAACTCATTATCAAACTTATTATTTCCACTTATACAGTAAACTCTTTTGAAGAAGTAAGAAAAGGTTTTTAAATTAGTAGAGATGGCAAAGTAAATATGTGTTTAGTAAGTAATGTATGTTTAAACAATTACAGAATCGAAACAAGCATTTATCTATAGCTAATGAATATTGTTTATATTATTAGTATTACACTAAAGTGGAGGAGAGCACACAAGTCTTTGGAAGTTGAATATTTTAAAGAATGAAGAGCTATCTAAGTGATACAGGATTTATTTGGTTGTACAACCAATTAAACTAAGAATGACCACACATATTAAATCAGAGTTCTGAAAAATATGCAACTTATCTAAACGAAATTGAATGTGAAAAAGTGTATTATTATACCAAGAATATAAAACTTATACCCGCTGGCTGAATATATTATACTAATTGTCTATGAATATTTAACCTGGTGATTAAGCATTATGTCTGTAAGGTAAACTTAAATAACTTAGAATATAACATAAAGGTTAAAAAAATCAACTGCCTTCAGATCGTACAAAACTACTTTGATACTTATAATGGTTAGAGACGGCTTGAAAGGGTAATGAAAAAAAACTTTAATATATGTTTAACATAACAGCAAATTTACAACGTTCCGACAAGGTTTTTGTCATCATCAGGTCGAAACGTTGTACATTTGCTGCTATGTTAAACTTATATTAAAGTTTTTCTTCATTACCCATTCAAGCCGTCTTGACCATTATTAGTCTTAAAGTGGGTTCCTCGTCATCGAATTTGAATACTTTGATACTTATCAGCACTTATTGTCTGAAATCATTTCTTAGACAAAATAAATAAATAACGAAAAAATAAATAAGGCGTTTCAGGCAGATATTTTACATTTAATCGGGTATGCTCAATGAAAAGATAATTTCGAAATAAAGTATTTTCTCTTTTGTATTTTTGACAATGCTACTAAAACTATATGAACTGCTGACCAGAACTGCCACCATTCACTTTAAGAGAATGACTCACTCTTATACCACACTCGCAGCTTAAAAGGCAGGAAACATTTTGTGGTATTTCCCGGATTCGAACCCGGACCGCCTATTTCTAAATTCTACCACAAGGTAAACCCAATTAATAGTTTAGTAAACGCTGTTTGGCAAAGCAATATGAATAATCTTGCTTTAACAGAGATAAAATAAAACACAATTTAGAGTAAGTGATAATCTAAAATTGGGTTCTACCACCAATATAACATCCAGAAAAAATCTAGAATGTGAATAATCAAATATCCAAAAATCTAATTACGAATATATATAATATCAGAAAACGGATAGATGACACCAGCAGCTTAGTTTGAAAATACAATTTAGTTAAGCAATAATCTAAAAACAAAGACAAAGAGTATTTCAAGGTGACATTCCTGCATGTTATTTTATCACATAATCGTATCCATAAGAAAACACACGATATTAAATAGTTTATAGTGATTCAATCTATGTATTTACTTGAACTTCTTTGACGTACTAAACATTTTGAAGTAATAATGATCAAGTACTTACCTGTTTTTGTTTTTTTCGTTTTTAGTTCTTGATCTTTCTCGTCCGATAATAATATTTATTTGTCCACGCACCGTTGCAAACAGCCAGAAAAACTGATGGAGTTTAAAAGATTAAATAATTCGGCTCTTATTTAGTGATTCAAATAAAAAGTAGTTCATGCTTAACTTTTGCTAGGACTAAATTTATTACTTCACTTGGGTAATAAGTAGAAATTTAATAAAATGCTGAAATTCGTTTGTAAATAGTTATTTAAATACACTGGAAAAGGCTTATCTCACAGACGCTATGCTCTATTGAATACATAACAAACACCTCAATATGTAATTTAATATATCTAAAATTATTCTAGATATAATTACTCTATACCCTGTTCAAGAATAAAATCACAATTAAGTACGAATGAAATTATATAGGAATTGGTTTATTACTGGTTTACAAAAGTGCTTTGTTTTCTTGACGGTCCTCTAGTATAGAAATTGGGATGTAAGGAGACCTGATATTTACTGACACGAGAATTTTTTTTTGTTTCAAAAGCGTAACAGTCGTGCGGTCTAAGTATAAATTAATAAAATATGACGAAACATCAAACTACAATTAATACACTAAAATTGGAACGATTTGCTAACAGCTCCTCTAAGCATTCTAACAAATACATTGTGTATAAACTTAAACTACAAATGTTTATTTCATTAACGGAACACTAAATGAAATATTTTTAGTACTATGAAATTATTCTGAGAAAAGTCATGACTTAATCATACAGCTCAAACAATGGAAAACTCAAATAAACAAAAGCTAAGCGTACTTCTATTCTTCTCAGGGGATTAAAAGATATACACGTTACCTTGATTTACTTCTTTACGTGTTCGTTAAATAACAAAATGCCTTAATAACTGAAAAAGTGAATTATTTAAGTAATACCAAAAACAGAGTCAATGTCGCTATTTTTCTATTCAGTGTATTTTAGAATTTGAAGAAAAACCTATTAGAAATTATATTACGAAGTTTTTAGAGCGAACGAAAGTTGAACAGTTAATTAGTATATGATTTCATTGCTATCATATATATTGACTTCAGTGGCACTATTCTTTTGTTTTCCAGTAGTAAAAACTGATGCTTATAGGATATAATTATTTACGTATAAGGATGTCATACAAAACACTTTTCTGGACATCAAGAATATATGTTTATTTTAATGGGCTTGAAAGTTTATAAAGTTTACTTACTTTACTTATAAATTCTTCTTTTGATGTAGTTAAATATCAGACCAAGCTAATTAAGATATAGAGCGCGGTAACATATCATGAAATGTAACTCAGATATTGTGCTAAAGAAATAACTTAAGAACAAATGTAAAGATAGTTTAATACTAATTTCCATCTAACTAGTCCAGCTTGATCTAGCTTAGTCACTAAACTCACATAGGAATTACGTTGAAGCAAAACAAAGGCTCCATATGTTGACGGCAAAGTTGGGTAGGAAGTATCCTTTCCTGAAATTGTTTAATTATCTAAATCGTTAAGCTCTTATGTTGCATTAAACACCAGTTTTATTCCTCGACATGTAATAAAAGTTTAACTAGTCAAATTAGACATAGTTTCCTTAATAATATCAAGTCTCATGCTTAACTAAGTTATTTATAGGGCGTTTCGTTTAGGATATAAAAACAACAACCTTTAAACACAACCATGAACATTAAAAGTTTTACGACTGTAATGAAATGGTTTTAACTTAATTAAGTTATTAGTTACATTAAACTTTACGCTTGGTTTAAGTCATTTTTTATTTGTGATTAGAGAATACTGAATAATGAATTTTATTAGAAATGTTATAAGAAAAATTTAAATGAAAAATGTTTTAGTTTAACATTGAGTCCCAACATTTATTGTAAACACATGTTTAATTAGATAATCGCTCAAGCTTGCTGAAGTGAAGAAACTTGCATCAAAATTTAGAAAACTTTACATGAATATAACCAACTTAAAATATATCCTATACTAGTTATAAAAGGGTCAAATATTATGACATTTTTTGTAAACACATTGGCCTGAAGACAGGAATAGCCCCATTCACAGTAATGTACATCCTGTTATAACTTCTAACCAAGTACAGAAACCTAATCTCAGAGTTTGAAAACAATTAATTGAATATACCTGAATGAAGATATATGCTTTTTCTAAGTTATGAAAGGGTTAACGCCATAGTGTTTTAGTATTACCTCCACGCCCTTCCTTCCATCACAATCCACCTCAATCAAATATTAATGGAACTTTAAGTCCATATTTGGTTTTAATATGATTTAACTTTGATCCAGAGGAATCACGCTCTCTTAAGCTCAAAGAAACATGAAACGTCATGATATTTATTCAAGACAAGATATGGATTTTTAGTTTTAAAATAAATATAAATAAATGAAATGCCGTTAACAAGTACTTATAAATTGTAAAATACATAAGAAACATACTGAAATTAAACTCTTTAACGCGGATAAAAAAACTGGTTTAACAGTAATTTAAGCAAAATTAGACTGATAAATCCAGCTGTCATATAAGTAAAAAGAATCATTGTTACTTTATATTAAGAAGAACTTGCAGCTTCATCACGTCATTACAATCGACGTTCTTATGTTCGATTATGCTGTAATAGACGACCATTCCTCTTGAAAATAGCCTTGCAGTGAAGTTCCATCGCAAAACTGTCATGTGCAAAGCACACCACCCCTTTCTGAAAGCTTTATATAATTCAACTAACGTATCAGAACAGTGGTTTTCCAGCGCGTGTTTCAACAGTCTGGTCACACAAAAATTTATAGGCACTGTATCTGAAAACGTGACCGTTATATTTTTATATGGAATCGCATTCCATTCCATTCTCCAGATGTTTGAGGTGTGAAATGATTGAATGGGAGGTATGAATGGAAGCCTTGTTTTGGTGAACCTGTATACTGTGTGGCTTCGATTCGAAATGGAGATCCTTCTTGGTTATGTTTCCTGGGACATGTGTCAGTTTCTGCTACATTTGTTACAAGACGCCACACTTTGCTTACCATGGCTGAGATGTAACTAACTGAATGTTGTTGATGCCCCAAGTTTATCCACATTCCTTTTTGTTGCAATGCCATTAATTTTCCCATCTCGGAAATATAATCTGAGTTTAGGAATATTTTGCACTAGAAAGTGCTGTTACATACCTTTGCCCAAGTGGTCAATTTTTGGTTACACCACAATATCTATGCAAAGTTAAACAATGTGGAAACGTACTTTTGATACACGCTATTCTCCCGTGACTTTATATCGGCTGTGGTTGTCACATTACTTGCTGATTTGCATATTCAAAAACGTTTTAGTATAATGTACACAACGATGTGTATGTGTTAATCATATAAAAATAAATAGTTTTGGTTCTTTAAATTGTGTTTATACTATTATTATAAGAAATTTTAATAATAAAAAATAAAAATAATTATTTTGTTAAATAGTGCCAGGTGTGCCAGCCAAATTCAGTTCGGTTTGACTCTTTGCAATTCAAACAGCAGGAAATCTGAAATTTTAGAATTAACTCGTCAGGAGTTGCATGACTAAGGAGGAAGAGCTAAATTACTGACGTGTCTTTTATAAGTCGTACTTTTAAGAAACAAAAAAGTTACTTTAGAGTTTCCTGGGTCAGCAGATAAGCTGTTTAGTGGCACTCTCTCGCGCGCTTTATCATTCGGAGAATGTACCATCATTGCTGTGTTGGCAGGCTGGATCATCACGTCTGCTGCTTCAATGAAGAAGCTGGAACTTGCACAAGACCAGCAGGAAACATCATTCCTGCTAATTTGAACTATGGAAGGTATGAAATGGTGATAGTTAAAGCCGGGGTTGAAAATACTTGGTCTATTTAGCTTTTGGAAGCCCAGAGATTCAGCTGCCAACATATAATTGAATTTATTAACACCCTGGTCACAACCAGCTCACTAGTAAATAAATATAAAACACATACCACACCTCAGAATAATCATTAAGGCTGACCTGAGAAGGTGATATCCTGATTTGTACAGGATAGCACACGATATTTCCTTTCTTCAGTATGAACTGCTGTTATGCTGCAGTAACTTCATTTCATTGGTTGTTGTTTTTTCTTCTTAGACACAAAGGATCTTCCACGTGTATCTGGTTGTGTGCAACTGATCCTTAGGTGTACAAAGCTCAAAAATATTAAAGTAAATGTATTATAAAATACTAGGTACATCAGTAGTTCTTGTAATGAAGGAAGGAGTTTCTAGGCAGTGACGTATGGCAGACAAAGAATAGGTTTAAAATGCTATTTGTACTTTCCTGTGATATAGAATCCATAATGGAATAAATAAGAAAAAAGTATAGCATAATTTTTATCGCTATTATTAGGCTAGGTACACTATTTTTTGTGTGGTTTTTTGTTGTTGTTGTGAAACATCCAGGGACATTGACTTTACTTTACTCGAAAAAAGATGCAAAACCTACAGATATTTGTATTGTGTATAATTGAACATAATTTTTCATAACCACCAATGAAAACATCTGCAGCATGCTTCTTATTAGATCCGATGAAAATCAAACAGTAGCTTGAATGTCATTCATGAAGTACTATATATTTACGAATGTTTCAGTTTTGGACTAAAACAAACATGTTCTCCACCAACACCCTTTATTTAAGTCTACCTTAACTACTGAAGTATGTATCAAAGTTCTGCATTCCCTAATAATTGTTCTCTCTTTATATTTCCGCTTATGTATGTAATACAATAAACATAAACGAACACACTTATATATATATATACACATATACAATAATATCTTATACTAAATACGTGCATCTATCCAGAGTCTATGGTACATATATTGTAGGTAACAGTAAACAATGTTCGCTGTCATGACCAACTACCAACTACCAAGCTACGTCTTACTGTGTCACAGCCTGTGAGCCAACAAACCCAATAATGTTTTGGTATTGCACAAAAATAGAGCAATCATGGGCAAAACTCGGTGAACATGAACGTCTCCATTGCAATTTACACAACCTAGTTCGCAATTCGTGATATAACTTAGAGTATATGCCATTATAGACACAGTGATTAGAGAAAACGCAAAAGACAATAGGAAAAACATATATTCACAGTTACAAGTGACTACCAATACATGATGTCATCCCATATACTATTTTATCGCCATAATTATAAAAATAACTAGGATAAAATCTAGAGAAACAAGGAATTTTGCATCACGATTTATTTCAATCGAAGTTACTTTTGTGCCGTGTAAGAGCACAACTCTCTTATTCAATATCTAAAATACTGACACAGACCTATCAGACTGAAAATGGGATTCTGTGGCATGGTCTGGTGTTTAGGGCACTGGACTCGCAATATACGGTTCGTGAGTTTGAATCCCGTCATCGAACATACTCGTCCTTTCAGCTAAGGGGACGTTATATTGTGACGCTCAATGCAATTTTTCATTGTTAAAGACCAGTCCAAGAGTTGGCGGTGGTTGATGTTGAGTAGCTGTATTCCTTCTAGTTTATCTCTTCTTAATTCGGATCGATTAGCGCTGATATCCCTCGAGTAACATTGCGCAAAGTTGAACAAACAATACTTAGTCTATCAAATCGGAAAAACTTGCGTTATGAAAAGACACTAACTCTTAACTCCTTCCCTTTTTAATATAGCCTAGCATAACACATTATACTTCAATGACGTACTTTAGAGGAGCCCCAAAAATTTAATTTTTCAGATTCTAGTATTTCACATACCCCACCCCCCAAATAAACGACACAAGTTTAAGAAACCAATGTAGAGTATATTCCTAACGTATATTCTCAACTTCTAACTTTACTTACAAAACGTCTTACATCATCACTACAAAGAAGTGCCGTTAATAAACTTAGCCATCTCTGAAAAGTATATTCTGCTGCTGAAAAACTACTCTTTATAACTTTTCACAATATACAGAAGGTATTACTTGTATGGAGAACTGCTATCTCTAGCTTTTCTCAACCCTGCTACTAGTATATAAAAAGAGCTATTGTCCGTAACTTTACTCACCACTACTACTGTTTAAAGAAAACTACTACCCATAGTTTTAATCACCACTAGAAAGTATGTTATTAGTATAAAGACAGCTATTGTCCGTAACTTTACTCACCACTACTGCTGTTTAGAGAAAACTTGCTACCCATAGTTTTAATCACCACTAGAAAGTATGTTATTAGTATAAAGACAACTATTGTCCGTAACTTTACTCATCATTAAATAATTTATTATTAGTTTTGAGAGATCTACGGTCCATAACTTTACTTAACAGTTTCTTAACTTTTTACCACTAGAAAGTATCATAATAAGAAACGAAAACGCTTATTCAGGACTTTATTTACCAGTAAAACAGTAAATGTTTAATAAACACGAAATCTGTAAATTATTTCGCTAGAGAAGTTATTCTCATTTACAATTATACGTGAATTTCTACTTCAAAGTGATTATTTGAAGTAGATGACCACTGTATCTAATCGTACTCTCTAATACAGAGTATGTTCTTAGTATGAAAAATATCACCTGTAATTTTCTTATTACTCCACACAAGATTTACCATTTCTTCCTTACATAACATATCGGATAGTATTTCTATGAGTTAGTATTGTTTTTAGATTTACTTACCACTAGAGAATGTATTCCTACTGTAAAACATTGCATCCTTTAACCTTATGTACCACCAGAGAGCATATTGCTACTTGAGATTACTGAACCTGCAAGTTGCTCATCGCTTGTGTGTTTTTAAATCTAGAGGTCCTCTGGTACAAATCTTACCTACCTAAGCTGGAAATATAAAGATATCCTTCTTGAAATATTTCACATGTTCAACATCGTAATAATTTTGTGTTCCTTCTACCTACTTGACAAGGTATTTTTTATATTTTTCTTATATATTACTTAATTTTTTTCTCTGACTTAACTCTTTGTTTTTCTTGTTTACAAAACAAAATAGTTTAATTTTAAAAACTTTTGAACTGAGCTCATAAAACACACTTCCTTCGAGTATTAAGCTGTTTCCAGTATATAGGAAAGGTTACGATTATTGCGTAGTTTGCGAGGCATTCCTATTAGTCCCCATCAGACAATGTCATGCGCAGTTAAACATCATAGGCAACAGTTATGGAAGAGCGTAGGTAGAACCGTGTACTAAAATATCTGTTGCGAAAGCGTTTATTGGAAAAAAGTAATTAATGAGAGATTGACGAATATAGAAGTATGTATTGTATTAAATATACATTTGCGCCTACGTCTTGAAGCGTAACATAATGTTGTACTTTAACAAGTAATTCTACATACTGGTTTAAGTGCAATAGAGTGAAGAGCTACTGACAGCACGCAATAGTTCGTACTTTCAGCAACCACAGTATGTGGTATTGTATTCTTATATTCTCTTGTTTACACAATCTTTATAGGTTTGTATATGGGTAAAAAACATATTCTTGAAAATCAACTCGGGTTTAAAATTTTACATTAATTTTTGCAAAAAAAACTATTATTTTTAAACATTTTGGGGTGTGGGTTTTAGAAATGAACAAGAGGTCAGACATAACAACATACTTCTAGATCATCTTTATGGTTCCCGAGTTTCAGAATTAACCAAAAGATTATTTTTGTTTCTCAATGGAAATGAAGAACAGAACTAGTTCAATTAGACAATATTTTAAGTGTATAAGCAAAAATCAAAAACCCAAAACTTCAGTAGTTTAGTACTCTTGGGTCTGGCTTAGAGCAGCTATTAACCTGCACGTAAAGTGAATAATTTACATATGATGAATTACGTTACAGATAAGTATTCTAAATTTGTAAATAGTTATCAGCACGTATATTCCAGTTTTCTCATAAAATAAATCAGTCGTCGAGATTGACCTCATGATGTTGCTTCAGGATCTGTACTGAGAGTCTGAAGTACATTATAATCATGACTCGTCTGAGAACTACTGGATATTCTGATTGGGATCAACAGTCAGTGCATAGCTGTTTTTGGAAATATAATGCGATAAATAAAGCAAATGAACGGTCTTAGTTTTATATATAGAAATTTGTAATTCTCATACCTGGTAGCCAACTGAGCTCAAGATGCTTCAATAAAAGGAAATAAAGGACAGTTAAAGAGTAATGTTCTGAAAAAAATGAATAACCACTAGATTTATAAATATGGAAAGGCAGAGTGGATGGCTAAAATCAGACATTCCTTGTTCCATGAAAACATGCCGTGAAATGAAACCACACATGTGACATTAATTCATCACCTAGGACTTTAATGATAACTCAAGAGTGCAGGTTAGCAGACCTACTGGGAAGAAGGTAGTCTATACTGATATATTTTAAAAACGGGCTGCAAGCCTTAAGCCACCATTACAGCTCTTAATAGAAGGCGGTGGCTCTTATAATGCCTTGAATTTTGAGATTCGGTCAAAAACAATGGAAATAATTACATGACGTGATGAATACATCTACTCATTGTTTGTTTGCTTTGTATGGAGTTTATTTGATCTTTGTCAACTGAAAATTCCATCTGAGGATGTAGAGATGGGTGCCCAAGAACTCCTGTTGGATAATATGCTCATGTAGTTTGGTATATATGGGTGCCGAAGAACCCCCGTTGAATTACATAGTCATGAAGGTTTGATAAAGATAGGTGTTTATGATCACATAATTATGCAGTTTTGGTGTAGATGGATGTTGAGGAATCACAATCGGATCACATAATTATGCAGTTTTGGTGTAGATGGATGTTGAGGAATTACAATCGGATCACATAGTAATTCAGTTTTGATAAAGATTGGTGATGAATAATCAATGTTGGAACATATAATTATGCAATTTTGGTAGAGATGAGTGCTGATGAGCCATTGCTGGATCACAATGTCAGAGCTTTCAATGAGATATACAAGATTAAGTGAATCAAAGCTGTGGCTACAAACTTAGAGTTCAAGAGTCATTCTGATAGCTGTGAACTTAAAAATTAACACTCATTTGATTAATCTATTTCATAAAAAATGTATTTAGTAACATGAAAAGATCTAGAAACCTAAGTGTATGAGCATTTTGTTCAAAACTTTTCAATTAAAATATGCGATGCTTACAAGTAGTTCCTCTTACATGTTAACATTCAGAATTACATCGCATCGAATAATATAAGACATTCCTTATAGATTTTTTTAACATGAAACAATTGAACTATTTTCGAAAGAATGATTTAACCTCCAGGTTCAATTCTTTGCTTTGTGTTCATATAAAACAATTGCGAATCAGGGTATATAACTAGAGAACGTGTTCGATGTATGACTCTGTGTACTTGCACAGTGGTGAAACAAATTAATATATGATTAAACTCAGTTGCTATTGTTGGGGTATAGAATTTCTTATCTCCTTGATTATAAGGAATAAAATTTATTGAAGTTATATGTAAATTTCCTAATTTGGTATGTTCGACACCCTTAACCCACTTTAAGATTACGAAACTTATAGCTTATAAACTTCTAAACTCACACATTATCACATCATGCTGAGAATAAGGTAGGCTGCTATTACATAACAAATTAAGGTTAATTAAATTTCTGATTTATCTGTCTTTGTGATTTCGTAAATTGCTTACTAATGAATATTTCAGAAAACCGTAAATGTGAAAAATTCAAGAATCACATAGTAAGTAAAGTGAAACCTGTGAAACCAATTGAAATTGTTTACTAATAAATATTTCAGAAAACAGTAAATGTGAAAAATCCAAGAATCACATTGTGAATAAATTGAAACCTGTGAAGAGTTAAACTTTGATTAACTGAAATCGTATTCATATTTTGTGTTTCTGTTTTAGTGGCAGATTTTTTGAAACATCCTAGTTGAACAAGCATGCTTATTTTGTTAGCAGCAGATTTGTTGAAAGATCTAAGTTTTTATATTTCAGAAGAATTAAGTAAACACTTTAATTAGATTCCCGTAAGTAAGTGACTAGGAGAACTTGACAGAAAACTCGTACAAAGGTTAAAACTAAGCAATTCTGATTTAGACGCCTTTTAAAGACAAACATTATGTGCATTGAACTCTCCCGAAATACGAAATTCATTTAGTAAGTTTTATTATTATTTTTTATGCATTATCTTTTTTATAACTCTATTGCAGAATTTGCCTGGCATTCCCATTATTCGTTTTAATATTTCTGATAGACAATGATTATAAAATTATCTGTGTAATTTGAAAAATAAGTCGCCTAAGAACGGAAAGTGTTCACCGAATAGAATTTATACTTGAGAATGAAAAAAAAATAGGTTTTGAATAAATTAAATCTCATTAACTGCAACAATTATGAATACAAGTAAGAAGTCATTATCAAGTATCGACTGTGTGGCGAATGTCATGAACATTGATGAGTATTAGTCATGAAATAATCGAACGTATAGTAAGTAATCCGACTGACATGTGCTAAATATAAATAATTTTTCATCTCTTAATATTGAATAGAGTCTGATGTGGACTAATGGTTAGCGTGCGGGTTACGAATCGGAAGGTCCGAGGTAAACATTCATTATTCAACATTGATCATTTGGAAAATACTGTGAACATTGATACATATAAATATATGTATATATATATCATTTATTGTTAACACAAGTTGTTTTTTTTTTTGCTTGTTTTAGAGCAAAGCCACTATGGGTTATCTGTTGTGTCCACCAAGGAGAATCGAACCCCGGATGTTAGCGTTGTAAAATCGTAAACTTACCACCGTCCAATCGAGGAAGTGTTAATATAAAGATGTCCATAATCAATTACAAACCAAGAGGTGAGAGTATTAGATATTTGTAAATATTGTGATGAATGGAAGTAAATATTTATCATTAAAGATACATGGACAGGAGAATATCGTGAAATTGGAAAGAAAGGCACAATTAACGATGTATACAGAAGTGTAATTCATTATCAGTAGACTGCGTAATGTGAAAAGTAATCATAAGTAAGTACTCTTCATTCAAAAAATAACGTGCGATGAGCATAGTGAACATAAGTAAGCATACATAATCCAAAACTAGTTTTGATAACCTATAGAACAGAACTGGATATTCATTAGCATAAACAGATCACGTGGTGAATATACTTGAGGACTCAACTGGATATTCATTATCTTGGTGAATATGATTGAGAATCCAACTGGATATTCATTAACATGAATAGATCGCGTGGTGAACAAACAGGCTGCGTGGAGAGAATGATGTATACAAGTGGATATTAAAAAAAAAAAAACGAAACATATCCTAACAATAGTTAAGGATCGTTTTAAGCAGACCACCTGGTGAGGATGGTGAAAACTAGTAAATAATTTATTTTTAAGGTACAATGTGTAACTGTTCATCTTTCATTCTGCCAAAAAGTATCGGTTTTGATTTTTTATTATCAATTAATACTAGAAAATGTTTATCATTAGAAATAACTTTTGGTAAATTTGTGAGCACGCATGGATATTAATAGTCATATGCAGAATTCATGGTAAAATATAAGTTATTATTCATAATCGAAGACAGACCAAGTGGCGAAAGTTAATAAAATGAACATATTAAATACTAAATTGAAATACCTTATAATAGACTAGCTCTGTGAAGGTGTTAAAGGCAACTTGTGAAATTCAGTACGAATTTTGTATCAAACTTAGACTGGATGAAAGGGAATATTGGTAAAATAGTAAATATTTTAATTTTTATTAAAGCATATTTCATAGCTCCTCACAAATCCCCACGTCTATAATTAGACGTCATTTATTTGTGGAATAAACATCGTTTTTACTGATGATTTTCAACAGTTTTCACAACGAAGAAAAGAAGTGAAAAAGTACAGTATACAGTGTTTGTAAACTTGCTAATAACACTTCTACCCTGTCAGATTTTATGTTGCTATATTTATGTATTATAGAACGATTTTGTTTTTATCTAAAACTCAAAAATATTAAAACTTATATTAAGTATGTAGATTAGATATGAATATGTTGATCTACCGAATTTCTGAACTGAAAAATTTAATTCTTGGAGTCAATATTTTTGAGTAAAGTTTGTTTGTTTGGAATTTCGCACAAAGCTACACGAGAGTTATCTGCGCTAGCCGTCCCTAATTTAGCAGCGGAAGACTAGAGGGAAATCAGCTAGTCATCCTTGCCCACCGCCAACTCCTGGTCTACTCTTTTTACCAACAAATAGTTGGATTGATGTTACATTATAATGCCCCCACGGAGGTTCGAACCCGCGACCCGCAGATTGCGAGCCAAACTCCCTAACCACCTGGTCATGCCGGGCCTTTTTTTTTTTTTGAGTAAACTCATTTTCAATGTCAGAGAATATTGAGACGAATATCAATTATCGGAGGAGACAAACAGAACCAACTGGAATACATGCTAGCTAAATGCATGTAGTTGAACGGCAGAGAAAGTGGCAATGTTTCATAATTATTATTAAATATGGTAGCAAATGCAATTTAAAGAAATATATAAAACTTTAGTGTTCTTGGGCAAAGTTGTTGCATATGTTTGTAAATATAACGGATCCTCAGTGGCTAAGCTGTAAGCTTTAGTAGAAATATCGCTAAAATTCAGGATTCGATTCCACGCGGTGAATACGTCGCAAATAGGTCGTTGTGTAGCTTTGCGCTAAGAAAACAGTAAACAAACAAACAAAAATACATCAACTAGCAAACAAAAATTACTTTTATTGGAACTATTCAGTTACCTTGCGTTAATACTATGAAATATAAGATCGCACTGTTTCATTTGGCGTGAAAGTAGATTTAATTTTTTTGGTAAATAAAAAAAATAAGTACTTCAGAGTGAAAGCATGGATATGGCTTAATCGGACAATGAAGGAAACTTTATTATAAATGTACAACGTTTCGATAATATTATGCATCATCAGAAATATATATACTGTATGGAACAAAGAGGTCAGATTGCTTAACAGCTTAGTAAAGGTATCTAGGGACTTGGGTTAGAGCAGAGCTGTTTTGTTCAATTATGATAGCTTTCTTTATTTTACGTTTGTTGATGTTTGGTTTTTTGTTTAAAATTACAGTGTATTTTATAGATATACTGTGGGGTTTTTAGTTGCAATGGTGGAGGGTTTTTATTAAGTTCGTGAATCTGGTTTCCAATTTTCTTCCTGAATAGATATTGCCCGTTATTTCATAAATGACGTTGGTATTGTGTGATTCTATGCCATTTTTACTTAGTAATGATTTTTTGAGTGAATGTGAAGTTAACAAGAATTTTATGTTTAATGCCAATTTTTCTCCAAGTGTTGATTATTTTTGAGCTGATTTCAATGATAAATGGTAAACTGCAGTGTAATGTTGTGTCAATTTTGTTCGTGCATTGAGTTTAAGGTTTTTATTCTGGTGGTTGTGTGAAATTGTTTTGACAATAGCTGGTGGAAATTTATTTATAAAAGAATGTAGTTAGTTGAACAATGTCCTGAAGCTGTGTGATAAGGTTTTTTTTAGTATATTATTTGTTTGTTTGTATTCAGGTGCGGAATTCCATGGGATGTAAAGGCCTATGTGAGCGAATTTTCGGTGAATTATGGTTTTGAACTGTTTGTCGATCTGATAATGTTGAGGTTAACAAAATATAACTGCTTATTATTTTCGTGTTTATTGGTGAATTTAATTTAAAGGTGAATGGAGTTTATGTGTTCAAAGTGTGTATGTATTCGGTAGAAATAAAAACAGCAAAAGTGTCATCAACATAACTGTGCCAGTATAGGAGAGGATAACGCTCAGTTTGTATGGCTTCTGTTTCGATCTGGATCATAAATATGTTGACGAGAACAAGTGAAACAGGATTGCCCATGCTTACACCACATGTTTAAGAACGTTTTTTTTTTGTTGTTGTTGAAAATGAAGTTAGTTTTGGTTGTTGTGAATTCCAAGAGGGAAACAAAAAAGTGTACTGAGGATGTAAATTTTAGGATTAGGATCATTAAGGTAGAGATCAAGTGCAATATTACAAGTTTTTTTTGACAGGAACTTCGGTGAAAAGTGACACAACGTCAAAGCTAGCCATTAACGCTTTATGGTTTAGTTGGTTTAATGTGTTTCTGAAATTAAAGACATTTAAAAAAAGAATATGTAGATATTATACACGATGTGAGGGCCCAGGCTATGTATTTACTAAGATTATAGTTAAACGAGTCATAAGTGGGTAGTATAGGTCTTATGGGATAATTCCGTGACCTCTTTCTCCCATACTGTATATATATATATTCTTGTGTCTATGTAAACTACTTGTACCTGATGATGACATAATGTTGTCGAAACGTTGTACATTTACAATAAATTTTTATTCATTGCCCATTGATGCTATCTACAAATGTATTTATTCTTTCTAAAAAGCGGATTGCTCGTCATCAAACTTAACTACTTCAGAGTGAGCTTTCTTTCAATTTCATAGAAGGGCGCTAGAGAAGACGTTAAAAATTTAATCTCTTATACTGTTACATATTTTGGAATGTTATTTGATATTGATATTATCATTTGTATTAATTTAGGATAAATAACAAAAGAATAACTAGATTTACTAAGATTGATAAATAAGAATAGCAGGGTAAAAGTTTTAAGTTAGATCTTAGTGGTGTAACCTGTACTACAGCATTAGATTAGGCTTAGGGCGTGAACGGTACTTTAGGCTTAGCTATAATTCAGCTTACTGTTAAATCATAAAACAGGTTTAATACATTGTTTTATTAAACAAATATAATCTAAAAACTAGTTGATTGTCTCTTCGTGTTTTACGTATTAACTTGTTTACTTGACTTTAAATCCATTAGTTTAAATTCATCTTATAGGTAGGTTATAAATCAGGCTAAATAGATTGTATAAACATATTTCGCATGACGTCATGGATCCGGGCAATTATTTCTCTATGTGACCATCTTTTAGGTCACGCTACAGTGCAACACCCGTTGATTAATGCACACATTTCATTATACCTGCTTCGGTAAATTTCAGCGAGGTTATTATAATGGTTAATACCTGTAGTGTTGTAAAATGTCACAATAGGTCAGATCGAGATAAAAAACTTGCAGTTCTGAAAAATCAGGATGATGAAATCAGAGATTTGACAGAGAAGCAAAGACGATTGTGAATAGCTCTTTTGAATAGGGCAGATTTTGAGGAGTCGAAACATACGAAGATGTGTAGGGACCACTTTATTTCTGGTAATCATTTATGATATAAAATACATTCAAAGAGAGTGGGATGAAGCCAAAAATATACGACTTATATAGGCTAATGTATGCATGTATGTATATAGGGTGGTGGTGGTGGAAGAGTTCTTCTAACTGCAGTCCTCTTTGCGTTTTTTTCACAATTTCCGAAGATATTCAGGGGAGTATATATCGTCAGTAGTTTTTATATTATGACTGATTATTATGATTTACAATCATGATAAATTAGGTAATGTTCACTTGGAGTTGTGTTGTTCATGTCAAACAGGCACAGTTGCTGTTGTCTGTGGTAGATTTTCATGATTTATTCAATAATTAGAATTCGATCTGTGTAATTATGCAACGTAATTTTATATTTATTATACAATCAGTGAATGAATTTCCTACCTTTATTGACATACTTAGATTTATATTCATATTCTTTAATGGTTTATATCTTTTCCGTTTTAGATAAACCTTTTGGTTTGTATGATTCCACAAACCCAGACTGGGCACCATCTGTGGCCATGATTACTTTCCAGTTTCTTGGTCAAAGCAGATGCAAAAGAAAGCAAGATAGGAGGCAAAAAAAGCAACATGAGGCTGCTGATGAATTGCTATTGTTATCAACTGCATCGTTACTTGACGGTATGATAGATACACATTGGATCGAAGTTCCCGCGTTAGAGGAAAAAAAATCACTGTATGCAATTTCCTTCCTATTGGAGCTTTAGAAATAAATCATTCCAAAGAACAAGCAACAAAGAGCCCAGACATTAATAATCTTGTGGTGGAAGAACTAAATAGATTAACTTTATAAAATTGGAAATTAAAACAGGATCTTAATGAAAGTGAAATTTCTCCAGAGTCGTTCAGCGGTAATGGTGAAAACGTAAAGTATTACACAGGCCTTACATCTTTTTTAACCTTGATGGTGGTGTTTAATTTGGTAGAACCTTTTGTAAGTGAAGCTAGTAGATCCAACTTAACTAAATTTCAGAAATGTATGATGGTTTTAATGAAATTGCGACTGAATCTACCAGCACAGAACATTGTCTACTGATTTAATACCTCCTAAGCAACAGTTTCTCGAACATTTTAATCTGTTCTTCATGTTATGCATAAAAGAATGAAAGTTTTAATTTACTGGCCTGAAAGGGAAGAACTGTAAAACTATGCCCATGGAATTTAGAAAATATTTTGGACAGAAAGTCGCCGTCATTATTGATTGTTTTAAAGTATCTACTGAAATACCTTCTAACTTATTAGCAAGAACTAGCACATGGTATTTTTATAAACACCACAATACAGTTAAGTTTTTAATTGGTGTAAGTCCACAAGGAACAATGTCATACTTGTATCAAACTTGGAGTTGGAGGGTTAGTGATAAATCCATTACTGAACATTTTGGTTTCTTAGATAAACTTCTACCTAGTGATGTGATTTTGGCAGATCGCGCATTTGATATACAGGATAGTGTAACACATGAAATGTGCCGAAGCAAAGATTCCTGCATTTACAAAGGGAAAATTTCAGTTATCGCACCAAGAAATTGAACAGATTCAAAAAATTGCTCATCTGTGAATACAAGTGGAATGGCTTATTGGACTTCTTAGGAGCAAATATACAATTTTGATACTATACCTATAAATTATCTTCAGAGTGAAGATGCCACTCCTGTGATAGATAAAATTCCTGTACAATCTACACATCCTTCAGTAGATCTGTGACATTTCCTGATTGGCTAAAGGACATGCCAATCAGTGATTGCCTT
>NW_013666389.1:344817-361654 GCF_000517525.1 Limulus polyphemus | reverse complement strand
GTGATGACCTCTTAATATAAAAAACAAAACATATTTGATCTATAATAAAAAATCAAAATAAGTAAATAAGATGTGTAGTAAGATTATTAACATCAAAATGATTAAGAATTATTTGTAATATTAGGTAATAGAAACTGCATCTTGTATAAAAATAGGTTCTTAATCTTAGGGAATTGGAGTTATACTCACACACAACGTAACAAGGAAGTGAATGATCAGGTGATAGAATTGAAACGGCAGTTATCTCATCGAGACTATGTGGTAAGATATAGTTTGGTTGTAACATTACAGTTTTAAATCAAAAAAGTTATACAGTACAAAAGATATGTTATAATATTGTGAGGTCTTCATGAATGGGTTGACTTAATAAAAGTGTAAAAGGAAATATTGTTTTGTGTTTATGAAAATTAATACAACAGGTATGTTAAAATATTTTTGGTCACGTTTTAAGCAACATTGCTTGGCACATTAATTGAACATTAAATTATTTATTGTGATAACTACAGTTTTTAATTTTAATGTGAGAAACCCATTGAAAAATAGATATATAGGTATGATTAATATTGTATACTTTTTTGCTACTTATTGAGACTAATTTGTTTTGAAATAGTATCTACTCTATTGAATATTCCCATGAAACTAAAATAAAACATGATTAGCCAAACTTAGCACTGTTAAAAGTATTATGTGTAAATTATTCACAGTTACAAAATTTAAATTCAAACACACTATTCAGATTCCAATATAATAAGTCTAACTGTACTTGTGAGTATGATACTTCATAAGGAGTGGAAATGAGGTGTTTAATGAGACTTAGATTTTATTACTTTACACAAAACTCAAATTTTTAAAGATTTAGTGTAGCCCCTAAATATTACCAATTACTAAAATGAACAAATACAAAATGTTCTAGAAGCTGTTCTGAGTTAATTATTGACCAGATGAACAACTGCATTGTAATAGTTTTTTTGTTTTCTAATAGAACATGCTGGCTCAAAGAGATGATTCTCATTATACAGTGTACAAGCTACGGCGTTGTTTTCTCTGGCAAAACATGTACTTTCAGATGGATATCTACAAACGACCTTGTCATCCAAGGTAACCTTGAAAAACAAATTCTACAACACAACTGTTAAAGATTATAAACTTGAGTTTAAAATCTACTAGAAATATTCACTGCATTGTTTTAGAATGTGTATAACCCGCTCATAAGTATATCATTTTTTTTCTGGGTGTAGAGATTTTACTGTAAACTCTGACCACAATTTCAAGCATATACTTCTTTGTTCTAGGTGTGAAGGTTTAATTCTGTTAGAAACCTACACCACATTAACAGGTGAAGAGCTTAATAAAAGGCTTCCACCATTTCTAGACATCAAACGAGAAGTAACTCAAGAAGCAACTTTTTCAATGTTCTACTTGTCTCTCAAAGAAGACTCCAAACCCAACAAGTTTATCATTACTTCAAATGGTTCTTATGGCAATGATAAACTCAAGGCCCACTGACAGAAGTCTAGAATTTGGCATAACTTTAAGTTGACTTTTATCTGAAATATTTTAATTAGAAGTTGTTGTTTTTTGTGGTTTTGAAATGTTTAGATTTTGAGTGTAAAGATATTCAGTTAATGTTTCCCTCTGTTTATCATTATTTCATATTTCTTGAAAGAAATAGTTATATTTTTTGTGCTTTACTACTCAGAAATCATTTAAAAAATGGTATGGGTGAATTGGGTATGAGAAAAATAAATTTAAAGCTTGAAATAAGGTATAACAACTTTTCACAAAGATATACAATATTTATGTAAATTCTGTACACAGTTCATACTATGTATGCTTTGAGGGCATTAAATGGAACATATTTAAATACCTTAAGAATTTTATCCTTCCTTAGTTGTGATCTGATGGATGTTCCTAAAGTTAATCATAGAACTTAGTCTTTCCTAGTCTTTTTTTATGTTGTTTTTTCCTGATTTAGTATAGTGATATAACTACATATAGATTACTTGGATTAGAACAGGAATTGTTTTTTATAAAGGCTATGTATGTGATTCAAAACATAGTGATTTGGAACATGAAGATATTCCCAGAAACGATTGTTGTTTTATTTTACCAAAGTGTGTGATACAGACATGTACTTATATAAAAATAGGTTAGAGAACTCTTTATTGTTCAACTATTTGTGAGATATATTGTCCCAGTTACTTTCATCACGACAGACTAAAACCAATTAAATTATTATTGATTTATTACATCAGTAGCATAGGTTTGCTTGTAAATTCTCAGTTAGTTGATAAGCATTTATTGACTTACCTAATCAAGTTCAGTATAACACAGTCATATCTATTAAGTCAATGACTTCCCTACAGCAATAAATCCAATATGACTGACAACAGTAATTTAATTAATTCTATTTCTACTAAGCAACCTTTCTCAGTGTTTCTAATATTACACTGTAATTTATATCCTATTGGTGGTGGTATTATATGGAAGTTTGGTCCAACAGGATATAAAATAAGGTGGTGATATTATATGGAAGTTTGGTACCTTATTTTATATCCTACCCATGGTGGTATTATATGGAAGTTTAGTACCTTATTTTATATCCTACCGATGGTGGTATTATATGGAAGTTTGGTACCTTATTTTATATCCTGTTGGTGGTGATATTATATGGAAGTTTAGTACCTTATTTTATATCCTGTTGGTGGTGGTATTATATGGAAGTTTAGTATCTTATTTTATATCCTACCGATGGTGGTATTATATGGAAGTTTGCTACCATAGTTTATTGAATGTATTACCCCAGATGTTGTTTATAGAACCTATAAACAATAAGTAAAATTCTGATGTGATTAAACCTTTACCTTGTCAAAAGGTATTACACAGCTGATAGATTACACACTAATAGAGAGCAGAACTTACCACTAAAACATCTCTTTTTATTTTCGTCGCAAAGCAAAAGCAACATTTAAACTTCTTCTTCTTAAGTTGGATGCTGGACCAATACTGTCATTTATGCTGTTGTACTTAATTAGAGATTAATAATTATAATTCTATAAGAAATTTCATATATATAACATCATGATGGTTCTTTGTTAGGACAAATATTCGTGTAAAACAAATGTAATTTATTCATGTATAAACTTAGTTTAGTTGTAAAGAAAATTGGATTTTTAGGGTGCTTGGTTTGATATTTTTCAGTTCTCTTGATGGTTTATGTTAAGATTTTTTTCTTTATCAGTTGAAAGTTTACCTTTGAATTTTTGTATTTTATAGAAACTTTATCTATCTATAATATAATATCACAAACTTATTATTAATATGACATTTTTATATAATTCTTAAAAACTAATTTTATATTTTCAAAAAAACTATTACTTTGTAGTGAAGACAATACAATACAGTTGCATGTTTTTGGAAATTAGTGGCACAGATAACACTCATTTACTTCTTCAATCATTCCATTCATTCCTACTCCTAGAAGTTTCCCCTTAAAATCTTTTCTACAGATATATCTACATTTCACTTGCAAGGTTAAGCAGGTATCAATAATGCATGTTACCTTAATCTAACAGTTTTCCTTGTAAAAAATATACATGAAGATTTTTTTTTGGTGTACAAAACTTGAAGATAGTTTTTATATGTGGAAACATCTGTTAGCTGAATTCTTGCACAGATCTTAAAATATAATGTTGATAAACAGAAACATTGGCACATGTAGATCTTGAAAGTTGAGCTGTTCAAAACTTGAAAATAGTGTTAAATTATTGCAAATGGTTTGTCGACCTTTCATCTCTATATTTTGGAAGGCACCTTTATTAAAACACATAAACCTGTCCTTTGCCTACGTTGATCTGATTCATTCTGTAAGCTGTACTATTTCCTATAGATCATTTTCCAGATGGTTCTGCTATGGTTGGTTGAGATGTTGCAAAGGAAATATCTGCTGAAGCTTTTTGCCAGACACTAATCGTTGATAACTGGACCAATTCTATTTTCAAGTTCTGAACAACTCGACTTTCAAGATCTACGTATCTACATGTGCCGATATTTCCATTTATCAACATTATATTTTAAGATCTGTGCAAGAACTCAGATAACAGATGTTTCAGTATTTAAAAGCTATCTTCAAGTTTTGTACAACAAAAAACCTTTTCAAGTATGTAGAGTTTGTAGGTTGGAGGAGAATTTGAGGTTATCCTAATTAAAGTAGAGGCAATAGATAAAGAGAAGGGTAAACTGTGGGAAATGGCAGCAGGATTTCAAAAGGAGATCAAGGTTTTACGTATGCTACGTATTAGAATTTCAAATAGTCTGAAATTGAGTTAACTGATAATTAAAATTTAGTCGTTAAACTGTACTTTGGATTTAGTATTTAAATATATGCCGATATATCTCCAATTTATGATATTTGCTAACAAGATTGATACAAACAGTTTTCTTTTTTAACACAAATATGTTTTAATACACAAACAACAATACAATTTACAATAACAGTTATTACAAATAGTTATTACAAACATTGATTTATAAACAAAAGTTTCACAAACTTACAAGCAATATAAAGTCTTCTTTCTAGTCTGGAACTTCTTCGATATCTTATCGAGGGTTCACGATGAGCGAGTGAATTACGAGTTGAAGTAGGTATAATTCACTTAACAGGAAGCTATCTAGCTTTGTCCTTCATTATATACCAGCCACACACACCGAGTTTTCCACCATTGAAGTTAGGTAATGTTTTCGTAAAAGTACTAATGTCCGATGAGAATCCACTGAAGTTAAATGATTTGTAATGTTCGAACTTTGTAAACGTTCCTGGTCAAATATCTGAAGTTTTCCTATTGATAAGCGTTATAAAAATCAATGATTTATAAACAAAAGTTTCACAAACATACAAGCAATATAAAGTCTTCTTTCTAGTCTGAAACTTCTTTGATAATACAAATATTAATAATACAAATACTCATTTTTTGTTATATTTTCTAGTTGTTCGAGGAAGGGTGATTCAAGAAAATCTCTGCGGATCTATACTGCTAGAAACCGTGATTTCCAACAGTTTATAGCACACTGACTATAGCAAAATAATAATAGATACTCTTTTTTTTGGCGCGTTGCAGTGGTTATATTTACAAGCATGTGGAGGCTTTCTCGAAATTTCAGTTTTATGTAACAGTACTGACGCTAACAGAAGCTTTTATGTACACACATATATTGTTGATTTTTACTCTCGAGAATCTTCTTCAACTTTGGAGAAAAGGCAGGAGTTTCGCAATACATATTTAACACTATAAGCTATGTATATTTCTAAATATAAATTTAATATAAACAAACGTTGATAGTAAAATAAATATATAATAATAAATCCGTCACACATTCAAAGGCTATATCAGCTAACAATGACTTTCAGGAAGTTAAAAATAGTACTGTTAGAGCTAAAAGTAGTGAATTTAATTGTAATGAGCATATTGAGTAACAAATATCAGCCCTTGGCTTGTGCAGATGAGGAACTATTGGAGGGAATGAAAACAAAAGGGTCAGAGAAAAATGTGGATAATAAACTTAAGGATGTTATAGGTAATTCCTTGACAAGGCATGTGGGTAAGATGGTTTATGGAGTAAAATAGGGAGAAAGGAATTATGCTACCCAGAAGCACAAGTGGAAAATATATTTGACATACCAAGAGATATAGTAACGAGGGCCAGAAATTATGCAGTTTTTGTTGTGCATGAACGAGCTAATGATGTAGGGAATATTAGGTGAGAGAAGCTAATTGATAAGTACAAGGGGTTAAAGAAAATGTCCATAACTTAATCGTGTCAGGAATACTGCCGAGAATTAATTGTGGGGATGAAAGTATGAGTAGGTTACTAGGGATAAATGCTAGGCTTGGGTTAATATGTAAGGTTGAGCAGATAGGCTGGTTCGACTTGTGGAATCAGTTCAAAGGGAGAAGGGAGCTTTTTTGGAATGGATGACTTACATTTAAATATGGTAGGATCTGGAATATTTGCAAGGGCTATTAACTCAGCTGTAAGGGAAGATTAAAACTAGGACTAGACAGTAGTGAGGGCTAGGATAAACTAAATGCAAAGAAATAAGACGTAGAGAGATATTTAGCATAGGAAATGGGTGTAGACGTAGTTCTTTGTTTGTTTGTTTTTTCGCCCAAAGCTACACGAGGGCTATCTGCGCTAGCCGTCCCTAATTTAGCAGTTTAAGACTAAAGGGAAGGCAGCTAGTCATCACCACCCACCGCCAACTCTTGGGCTACTCTTTTACCAACGAATAGTGGGATTGACCGTCACATTATAACGCCCCCACGGCTGAAAGGGCGAGCATGTTTGGTGTGACGGGGATTCAAACCTGCGACCCTCAGATTGCGAGAGACGTAGTTCTAAGGATAGGTATAATTGTTACTATTGTAATGCTAGAAGTATAGGAAATAAAATAGAATATATGACTTTAGAGCACTGGTGATAATGGAGGATTTCGATATAATGGGAATAACTGAAACATGGTTACTATTGTACTCTTTGGGTATAAGAGATAAAATTAAAGAAAAGCATCAAAAATCGAAGAAATTTAAATTGACTGGCATGATGGAAGATCTGAAAGATTATAGAAGATCAAGAAAGTTGGTCAGACTTGTATTTCTACAACAAGCAGTTGCCGTCCATGCAACCAAATTAAATCAGAAAATTAGGACATTAAAAAGGATGTATGAAAAAAGCTGGCTAAAATGCAAAACTAACAATAAGGATTTCTTTAAATACATTAAGGGTAAACAAAATGTTAAGATAGGGTAAGACCCTTGAAGGACGATAAATGAAAGCTTGTATCTGATGATTATGAGGTGGCTGGGTTATTATATTCTGCTTTTTCTTCAGTTTTACTAATGAAGATTTAAGCAGTATCTCTCATTTTGAACAATTGATAAATGGAAACAAGATCGAACAAGATGATTTCATTAATTCTGAGCTTGTTAACAAAACATTGGGTAGTTTATAAAACGATAAGGCTGCTGGGCCAGATAATATTAACCAAGGGTTTTGAAAAAGTTTAATGGTTGCATATATGAGCCACTTGCTACTATTTTTTGTAAGCCATTGAATAGTGGGCAGGTGACAAAAGATTTGATGATAGATAATGACACTCCTCTTTTCAATGGAGGTAATAAAATTGTCCCAATAATTACAGGCCTATTGATTTAACACCAGTTGTGGGAAAAGTTTGGAAAGTCTGATAAAAGATGCTTTGCAAAGTCATTTAACAAAGTTTAGACTTTTATTGAATAGTAAACATCGTTTTACTAAGGTAAAATCTTGCCTTACAAATCTTTTGACATTCTTTGAAAATGTTGCTGCTTATGCAGATGAGGGTACGACTGTTGATTTGATGTATCTGGATTTCAGAAAACCTTTGACAAGGTGTTACATAGGCTTGTAAAAAATGATCTCTTTGGATTGGGGGTTAAATTAGCTAATTGGATACAAGAGTGACTAGATGAAACAAAGCAAAGGGTTGTTACAAACGGAGTTCAGTCAAACTGGATTAATATCATAAGTGAGGTACCTCAGGGCTCAGTCTTAGGACCTATTTTTATTCACATCACTGACATAGATAAAGGAATGGTCAATAAACTACTTAAATTTGCTGATGATATTAAGGTCTAGGGTGTTGCTAGCTGTGAAGAGGATGCTGCTGATTTACAAAATGATTTAGATCATTTAGTGTGTTGAGTAAGTAAAAGGGAGATTGGTTTTAATTATAATACATGCAAAATAATGCATGTTGATTATCATAATTTGAATTATAAGTATAATTTGGATAGGAATAACAGTGTCATGAAAGAAAGAGATCTTGGTGTAATGTCTCTTAAGTTATCTAAGCAGTGTGCTCTTGCTAGTGGTAGGGAAAATAGGATTTTAGGTTGTCTCTAAAGAAACATTGAATACATGTCTAAAGAACTTATAATTTCATTGTATAGTTTACTGGTTAGGTTACATTTGGAGTATTGTGTTCAGTGTTGAGCTCCTTACCTTAGAAAGGGCATTGAATTGTTCAGAAGATGATTACTAGAATTGTGCCTAGGATGCAGGGGTTATCATACGAGAAGAGATTAAGATCTGTCAGTTTGTTTTCTCTTGAAAAATAAGAGTTAGAGGGGATCTGATTGAGTTGTTTAAGATTTTAAAGGGAATTGATAGTTTGATGCATCATATTTTTTCCTACTTAATGGCGAAAATAGTAGGACTAAGGGACATATATATAAATTTTGGCAAGATATAAGTCATCTTCAGCTAAGACAGTTTTATTTTTCTAACAGGGTGGTTGGCCTTTGAAATTGGTTGCCTTCGGATGTTGCAGAGACAGTAAATTTAAATAAATTATAAAGGCTTTCATTATTATTTTTTAATCTACTTATTTAGTAGTTTTAGTTTAGCTTAGAGGATGAGGCAGCCGAGATGGACCAATGGGTCCCTTGTTGTCCCTAAAAATTATGTTATGTTAGTTATATGATTTTAAAACAATATACTAGTTTTTGGATAATCATGTTGTATGAGTTAATATACAGTTGCATCCAATCATAGTAAAGACAATCAAGCAATTCAATGTGCTGAATTCATCCCAAAGACAAGATCCTCTAACTTTATAATTTCTCATATAGACCAGTAGATATGATCTGGCAAGTTCTTCACACAATCCGAATTTTAAGCTATTGTTACTATCCAACCTCTGCCTTCCAGTGGCATAACGGTATGTCTGCGGATTTACAACTCTAGAAACCGGGTTTCGATACCAGAGCACAAATATATCAATGCTTAGCTTTGTGCTTAACTTCAAACAACAACTGTCCAGCTTCTCAAACAGATCAGAACTTTTGTAACTATTGAAGTATACTTCAGGCAGATAAAAGGAAAACTCCTGTAGCTACTAAATTCTTCATAAAGACCAGAGAATAAGATTATGTGATTCCTAATTTGTTATACAGGCCAAAATGAATTATTTTATAACTCTCGAGTTTCTTATCTTTATATTAGATCATATGATATTATAACTGAACATGACTCCAACATAGACAAGATGAGATCTATAATTAATTTTTCATATAAACTCAGTACATGGTAATAAAAATCTAGAAAACAGTCGTGAGTACTATATAAGTTTATCCTTATTTCAAAGAATATAGTTGTAACGTACACAGCTCTTAGGCAAAACAAGAATTTGAAGAAACTCCACTTGTCCATCGACAGAAATTTTCATAAGATTTTAATAAAGCTTTGCTTGTGAATCATGCTTTGACATAAAAAAACAGACATTATTTTATTGTTAAAAATGATACAAAGTTACCAAATTTGTCTAAATTGTAGACTATAACTTCAAATAGAAGAAATTTTGTTGGTGAGGGGATTTTACAAGTTACAGGTGACTGAGTTGATGAAACAAATAGTTGTTTCAAATTATTCAGCTTTCATAAGACGTAACGTAAAATAAACTAGCATGAAGCTGTTGGTTTTTGTTTGTTTTTACAGTTACGGTAACATAGACCTCGCTACTGTTTAGATGCTGTGGCAACTAAATAGTATGCCTCTAAATAAAGAAGCGTTTGGTAATCACTACTGTTGATACTATCTTCTGATAATCTAAGGATTTGTTAATGTTTTATGAGACATATTTGAGTATTTTGCTTTACATTTTAAAGTTTGATTAAGATGATTCAACCTGCAAATGTTGATGATGAATGGATTAACGGGATTCCCACTGTCCCTATCTACTATCTAGCGAAACCACAGCCAAGGGATTCTGTGACTATTAAATTCGAGATCCAGCTACAAGAACTTAAATGTATAGATATCCATCTTCAACATAAGTCTATCCATCTGTATATATATACAAACAGCTTATGTACAGTACATATATATATGAATTTTACTGTTCTGTACTAGATGCAAATAATATTTTATTTTTCACGTATATAAACCTTTTCTACTCATTAACCTTACACCTTCTATTGTTTAAAGTTGAGCTGTTCAAAGTAATGGAGGTTACTTGAAATTTTCTGTGTTCAGTATTTTTTATTGATGTACAACTTTTTCTTTGCACTTCATAAGGTTGTAATATTTCTAGCATTTTTATAATGTAGAATGACTGAAAAGTCAAAATAAAAAGTTTTTATCGTTTACATCTTTTTAAAGTGAAATTATGGATAAAACTTTGTTTCTACGGGAATTAAATAATTTATTTTTTATACACAGAAGATAAATCATATAAGGCTTGAATTTCTAAGAAGTCCAGTAAAACCTATTAACAAGTACACAGAAGATAAATCTTGTAAATGTTGGATTCGTCATGAAGACTAATGACAGTTATCAAAGGATCAAATTCCGTAACCATCAAATTCTATATAGAAATAAAGCATGAGACCCTTTTTTCATTGAACTATTTATAGTAACAAGAATTATAGAAACTTATAACTCTTGGAATAATTATGAAGACCACAAAATAAAATCCCATGTTTATTCAAAACTTCATATATAAATCTATACATGAGTATCATACTATTAAATGCATTTTGAAGACTAAAAGATAAAATTTTATGACTAATTATTTCCAAAGATAGATTAAATGGTAAGGTCACACGAATATGCAATTCTTTATGCAAAAGAAAGAATAAAAAAAGTGAATATTAAATTCATTATGCAGATTGTAGAAAAAATTATTTCATTACTGAATTCCTCATAAAAGTCGTCAGAGAATAATAATTAGTACAATTTGATTCCTCTAGAAAGCTAGAAAATAATAAAAGTTGTCTTTTGAATTTATTTTGCAAAATAAAGACAAAGACAAAAATCACATGACTTTTGAATTTCACACACTTGTAAACATAATACGTAAAATATATTCTACCATTTTAGAATATGAAGGTTTCAAGAATCAGCATTATACAGTAGTTAGTTTTGTTGATAACATAGGCATCACAGTTCTATATTATCATACATAACTCTATAAATTTATTAGATTCAGCTGCCATACTATAATTTTTCCCATAATATTATTAATATTACTTTTTTTATGAAATGATTTTTCCCTAAATTCACCAAAATTCAGTTTAGTGCTTCGTTAAATAACTTTACTTCTCAGAATGAATATAGTTCCTTTCTTGTTAAGCTCCTCGTGTATTCGTGAATACGCAACAAATCATAGAAACTACATGCGTGCCACAAAAGGACGGGTTAATAATAGTGAAATGAGTGATAGTTAACATTCAAATGTTACTTATAATTCATATTCCTTTCAACTTAGGTTACATTTCTGACGCCTATAATGTTTTTCTGTTTAATGAACCAAAAGTAAGTACAGGAAAATGCATAATGTTAATGGTTGCGTGATGGGAAAATAACTTCTTTTTTTGTAACACTTTGCATCTGTTTGCTTATTACAGACTCGTCTTCCATTCTTATCACGAAAGCTTATATCCAGCAGTCCACTAAATTGTTTTTATCGTCATATAAAATGACTGAAACAGCACTTTTCCATTAGGAATAAAAGAAATTGTACACTTAATTATGAAATTAATTGTTGTGTGTTTTTTTCTTTCATTGTAAATATGTAGATACTTCATTACAAAACATTTATCATGCAATCTGTTATTTGTGTTCTAAATGGAGATACTGTCATATTTATCAAAGTGTTTTCTTTATAACCAAAGAGTGCTCATTACTAACCAAAACATAAAAGGTATTCTAAAAAAAAAGAGCTGTTAAACAAGTCCTAAAAACATTATCAAATAAAGAACCGATATTAAGCTGTTCACCAACGTAAGTTCGTTGAACGTAAGAAGAAAAACAGTCGAAACTATTTATTTTCGCAGGCTTCTACTCCTATTTCTTATCTCCTATTAACGAATTTTATATAAAACCTTTCACCGGCAATTTCAAGATATTTCGGCAATTTTGGTAAGTTAGTGCTTTGTATTAGAAAGCACAAATGTTTCTGTGACATGTTACTTATAAAAAATATCGTTGTTTCAATATAAACGAGTTCTTACAGCTATATATATTCTACTTGACAGTATATTTCTACAATTCGGTTAATACGTCTTTCGTGAAATATAGAAATACACATGGACAGTAACACAAGTTGCTCAGTTATAGTTTCTTTGAAATTGTATTCATAATAAAACTTACTAAGCTTTTCTGTTTAATTGTATTTGTAGATACACTGTCTATCTTGATTTATCGAATTTTCTAGTTGTACTTGACACTACTATACATAGTTATCCACCAGACTTCATTCTGGGAAAAAGTTATTTTCCTACGAAAAAAAAAAAATACACATTACTTGGGCTTAGATATGTCTCTTAATTATTGCATTTAACATTATTGATATTTTGTTCTTTATTAAGCCAACGTTCTAATCTAAATCTACCTTATTCTTCTGTTATTCCTGAAGGTTTGATTATCTATTTATCACTTCCAGCTGCCCGCTTGAAAATGTTTTAAAGGAGTAGCTAACACATTACTTATGATGAGTCATAGTAAGTTTTTTACTTCTCAGTATTGCATCATCATGATTAATCTGATAATAAAATTTATTTACCTTCCTACATTTTATTAAGTCATTTTCTTTAAGTGTTTTTTTAGTTTCTGTAACTTCTTGTTATTAACACCGGAACTAAGCAGACAAACTAAAGTTACAATGTCAGAATTGAGAAGTTGGTCACTTGTCGTTGTTTGGGAGAACGATGTACAGATATGCCAACACTGGCGTCACTGTCTAATTCTCTTTGTCTGTGTTATTTTAAGGTTTATGTATTTTTGTCTGTTTTTGTTGTTTCAAGTATTCTACTATAAATACATGAACACTTCGTATATTGGTAAGCTGTGTGAATCCCAGAAGCAAACAGTTGGTTTTATGAGTTTTTCTTTAAAAGTAAGTTTCATTGACTATTAATAATATTGTTAAAAAATCGAATATCATTATTTATTACTATTGTTTATTTTTACACTTATAAAAATTATTTTGCATAGTCAACTTAATATATGGATTTAGAAATATATTTTCTGAGCTGGCAAGACGGCATCAGATAATATTAGGGTTACACCTGAAAATATCAATATTAGCGAGGATACACAGCCGATGAATCGAACTGGAATTGGGGTTTTCAACCTAAACAACATCTTGTGCAACAGGTAAGTTAAACGGTTAGGTCAGAGACCTTCAGATTCAGATATATCTGTCACTAATTATGAAATACTGACTACAGGAAGGGAACCCAATTAATAGCAGCCGTTGCAACAAGATCATTGTCTGGCTTTTGAACTGCCTCTAGTGGCACAGCGGTATGTCTGCGAACTTACAATGCTAGAAACCTGGTTTCAATACCCGTGGTAGGCAGAGCACAGATAGCCCATTGTGTAGCTTTGTGCTTAATTACAAACAAAAAACTTTTTGAACTGAATAACGGGATTATTGCTATTTCGTATAAATCATCCATAGCTGAAAGTATGCAGCGTGTTCAGCAACGACAGGCTCCAACCTCGTACCACTCGATCCTCAGCCCAGTACACTCACGATAATGACATGCATTTTGATAAATCCAAACTGATTAATCAATGCATCATAATCATTATACGTTCAAGTTTTTTATGTATTGATTTATGGCACTATGTACTTCTAATAAGATTTTAAGTAGAATTGGCTTCATCAAATAATATTTCTTTTTAGTTCTGATATACGTAGTTAGCTTAATTATACTTTTGACCAGATGTTATTAATAATCATAAAGTACGCCTATAAATGTGAATTATTTCAAATCAGAATAGGGATCAGATTGCAGAGAATTAATTAGGTATTTGAAATTGTCTTAGAATTCTGAGAGTTAGTGAATGGGTTTACTGTTTAATGTAGTTCTCGAGTGTCTGTGTGATGTTCAAGAAAAAAATATCATCACGTCTTAGCTTTATTATCTCGAATATTCATAGTTTAAAGGTATGAATCTGTTAAAATGAATGTCCCGTTTTAAGTATTAGGGAAACTTCTGACAATGACTGTGTCAAATTTCATAACAGCTGAGCAAGTGAATGTACGCAATTTAAATTCTTTTGTTGCTTAATTTAAAATGCAGTTTATTTCTTAAAACTTTATGTAAGATATAAAACGAGCCTAGTGATAAGTTGCTATGTAACAGTTGGTGTAAGAAGGGGATATCTGAAATTTCGACTGATTGGACGTCAGTTTTAATCATCAGGTATGGTTGACTGGGCATTCATGTTGAAACGTAAGGCCACAAGTCAAGCAAGATGATTAATTACGTAGGTAATTTTGGGCCCATTATTAGGTGTATTAAAGTTGAAGCAGGAATACCATCTCAACGGACAATAGCTACCGAATGTCTACAAGTTAAATATATTGATTGATTTCAATTCTATTCAGTTAAATTGTGTAACAGCGTTGTATAGGAGAGAAAAAAAAGATGCAGCTGCGTCTGGCTCTAATGTGAAACTTATTGTTTATAGCTAGTAATACTAGAGATAATAGTTGAAAGGATTTTATGGATTGAACATTGCTGATTCGTGGAGTATAGACACTGAATTTTTTAACCTATAAATATCTATAAATAATAACGAATAATTACAACCGTATCATGTTGGAACATCATTTGAAAGAACAACTGTTAATCTCCTGGATCCAATCCAGTGACGTATCGTCGCTTGGTTTTATTTGTTTTGAATTTCGCGCAAAGCTACACGAGGGCTTTGTACGCTAGCCGTCCTTAATTTAGCAGTAAAAGACTAGAGAGAAAGCAGCTAGAAATTACCATGCACCGCCAACTCTTTGGTTACTCTTTTACCAACGAATAGTGGGATTGATCGTCACATTATAACGCCACCATGGCTGAAAGGGAGAGCATTTTCTGTGACGGAAATTCGAACCCGCGTCCCTCAAATTGCAAATCGAGCGCCTTAGCCACCAGGCCATGCCTGGCTCTACGTGTCGTCGTAGTGGCAAGCTGTGATGCCGTGGGGAGCATGTTCAACTCCCATATATTTGGTTCACGACGAATTTCTTATTATTTTGCTTGCAGATTTATAGCTGAATGGATATATGTCATATATTTTGCGAGGAAGAACATTTTTATAGCGAGATTGCCAAATCATATAATTACCGTAACTTTGAATTCGATTTTCACAAATTAAGATGAATGTCATGAAATGCAAAAGGTTTTAAGATGAACATTTTCAAAATTTTATGTCATTTCTAGTGGATATTGAAAAAATGCGTTTCTTGTGATTTGGAACTGTTTAACATATAAGGCTGGATAAAAAGGACCTCCATTTAAATTTACTTAATTACAGTTTAAATTCTCCCAGCAGAGATCTGGAGATTTAAAGTAAATGAAGGCTCACAAGCTTTCAGTGACTCCTCCAATACAACCTCTATACTTATGAGAACTATAGCTAAAAAAAGACTAGTACTACAACATTTCCACGTAACAATATACACCTGTTAAGTTCCTGATGCAGCTCCAATGGTCTTCAGTGGACTTGAAATGCTTAAATATGGCCTTAGGAACTGATATACATGTGCAGTAGAAGGTCTCTGGAAAATGTGATAAGTAGCTTAGAATTGATTTAATATTTTTTCGCTAGAAATCGTAGTGCACAATCATGGCCACCAGACTCTGAAGGTTCGATGATTGCGAATGTACTTCAAATAGTAGTAAGAGAACTAAAATATTATTCTTTTAAAATGCAATGAGCATCATTATAATAAGAAAAATAAATATAAAAGAAAAACATCATGAATTATCCTACAAAGACGTATTCTTTATTAAATTAAAAACTTTGCTCCACTATATGAATCTAATATACCTTTATTCTAACGTCGTAACAAGTGCTGTCTTTTTTCTAAAATACTTAACGTCTAAATTATAAGAAAAAATTGAAAATTCATTCTTCTTCGGATGGGTGATACAATTATATTAATTCTCGCTAGTTACCCAAGTATATGGAAATAAACCTGGTACTAAGATCCAACACTCATGATGATAATGACCTGGTACTAACATCTGATATTCATGCTGATGAAGACATGATACTAACATCTGCCACTCATACTGATGAAGACATGGTACTAAACAAAATCTGCCACATATGTTGATGAACTACTCAATCAAGATACGCTAAAAATAAAGCCATGTTGGACTTCCTTTACGGTGACCAGAAACTTATAATCCGAACTATACAGAACATTTTACTTATGGGACAATTACCATTGTCTCTATCTAAAATTTTAACTGTGCAAAATTTGAACTCTCTTTATACCTATCATAAATTTAAAAAGTTTTATTTCATTTTTAAAGCGTTTCTGACTCATCTTTGTAATGAAAAACATAGTATAACTTGTATTTGACAATATAATCATAATTAATTATGTTTAAAAGCCCAAAATGAATGAAATATCTGAAATTCATAAAATTTTATAAGGACAAAAAAAGAGCTTATTAGCTCATCAAGGATGTCCCTTTCAGCTCCCAATCTTTTCTTGAACTGAGTTAAATTTTCTTCTGCCTCCACCACCCTCCAAGGCAGTTCATTCCAAAAGCCAACTACCCTGTTTGAAAAGTAATACTGTCTAAACTGCAGACGACTTATATATACGCTGCCAAAATTTAAATTTATGACCTATTGTCCAATTTTTTTCACTGTTAAACACAAAAAACTGATGGATCACTATTATCAATACCCTTAATAATCTTAAACACCTCAATCAAATCCCCTCTGACCCTTATCCTCTCCAGAGAAAATAATTTTAAATATTTTAGTCTCTCCT
>NW_013666389.1:329836-344481 GCF_000517525.1 Limulus polyphemus | reverse complement strand
AGAAAATAATTTTAAATATTTTAGTCTCTCCTCATAGGACAATCCCACCATCCCATGTATCATCTTGGTGGCTCTTCTCTGAACCTTCTCGAATAATTCAAAAATTGACATTCCTGAAATTTGGAATCAGGGTACTATTCTTCCTCAAGTCCACATGTAGTAAAATCCCAAACCTAATACTGCAATGGCCGCATGTACTTAAATGCTCACCAACCACAACTCTGTCTATTATATTCACATCGGATGATAATATTAAATCTAATATAGCTTCCTCTCTTGTAGGTTCACCAGTTGGTGTATAAAAGTATCCTGAACATCTTTTTCAGTTACCAATCTAATCTCATTATACAGTTTCTCATGAACTTCAACATTCTGACCTGGTGGTCTACAATAAATCACAATTACAAGACTATTCCTTTTATATTCTCTAACACTAACCCAAATTGACTCAACCTCAGTGCTATTTTCTTTAATATGCTCTAACTCAACTGGATGCAATTCACTCTTCACGTATAAAACTACTCCTCCCCCCCCCTTTTTGAATACTCTTCTCTAGTAAATAATCTGCAGCCTGGTATTTAAAAAAATTCTCTCAACAAAATTGTTCAAATCCAACCAAGTCTCAGTGATACCCATGCTATCAAAATCCTCAATTTCCACAACTGCTTTGAACTCATCAATTTTATTTCTCATACTCCTATCATTACATAGTAACAATTAATCATAGATTTTAAATTATGTTCATGTTTTATGCCTGTTGTACATGTTTTTCTGTCAATTATATTTCCTATTTTACTAATATCATAGCCCTCACCTCTATCTAGCCCTAGTTTAAATCTACCACTACAGCTGAGTTAACAACCTTTGGTAACATGCTAGCCCCTGCCTTACTTAAGTGTAAGCCATCCATTGCAAAAAAAAATAACTTTCCCGTTAAAATTATCCCACACATCCAATCAGCTTCCTTTCTCATCCCTACGTATTGATCTAAGCCTGGCATTCGATCCTAGTAACCTACTTAGTATCTCATCCCCACAATTTATTCTTGGCAATATCCCTGACAAAATCAAGCTATGACCCTTTCCTTAAATACCCTTATCAATGTTTTATACTTATCAAAAAGCTCCTCAGACCCATCTTTCCCTACATCATTAACCTCAAAAGCTGTAACAGTGTTAAACCTGTTGATGAGAAAAATGAGCATAAATTGTTTGAATTTCTATAGGATTTTAGTACATTTTTAGATTTAAAGACGGTGCTACCTACAGTAGATAAGATTAGGTTAAAGGCAAAGGAAAGCAACATGTTTTACATTCTATATTTTATTTATTATTTCAATTGTATCAAATATCATCGAAAAAAGGACGCCAAAGGAAAAATCATTATCGCTGTTTGTTTAACGGTTGTGACAGAACAGAAGGGTAATGGGAAAGCTGATGATATAATGCGATATATCTAAAACGGGAAAGTTAATGCAATGAATAACATATGGTAATAGATCCTTAAAATTTGTTGTTCATTGGAGAGACAAAAACGTGAAACAGGTTTGTAGATGTGTGTGTGTATCTAAACATATATATATATGTGTGCATATTTAAAACGTAACTCATTATGTTTGCATATTGATTAAAAACAGCTTTTGAATAGACGAAAAGTGAACAAACCTTAATATAAAGGGTTTAAACCCATTTTATCTTAAACAAATATAATTACCAGGTATTTTTGCAATACATTAGAAAATTGTATCTATGCGGACCTTATGTATTTTCTAATTTGTAGTTCATGTGGTGAAGATATATGGGCTATAACAAACTTTTATAAAGTGTGCTTAAAAATATGAAAATCTAGTGTAGTGTACAAGAAAACTTAGCATAGCTTAAATCGTGGGTTCAATTCGCAGGAAACTTGATTAATTTATTGAAGGTTCAAATGAAAGATGAAAGTCCGAAAATACTATACTTTACTATACCTTTGTTCAAATGTTCTCAGAACTTACTGGTTAATTAAAGAAGTTATTTCGAGTATTTCTCGAAAAAGCAAAAAATATTGAAAGAAATTACTCGAATAATAAAACAAACACATGATTATTTAGTTTTTGAGTTTCGGGTACAAAAATTAAGCAGGACTAAAGATATTGACACAATATTTACAAATTGTTGATTTGAAAGAATGAGAGTGCAAAATATAACGAAAATTTAATTTTTATCTATCTTTTATTCAAATATTAAGTAAATAACGTTTCAAACTTGTTCATTGTTTCCTTGAAACTGAGGACACTGAATCATGATTTGTGAAAAGCAAAACTTGAACTTTAAATGTTTTCTAATTAATATGACAGTAGAATCAAATTAAATGTATTCTTAATTTCTACGTATTAGCAACACTACTAATTAGCTTTAAAATATAGATTTGCGAATGCCGTGATATTCGTACGACATGGATAGTTCATCACGAGACTTCCTCAAAATATATAAGGACATATGTGCTGCCATCTGCTGCCACGTTTGAAAGTAATTTATTTACTAGGATTCCATAATGCATATATAATTTTGAGATAAACATTGCAGATCTAAAACTTTAATTTGTCGTCCATATTGCCAAAGTTTAGTTTCTGACAATATTTAGTGACTACAGAAAAATCAGTAACATCAATAGGAATTGGAAAAATAAGTTAAATATGAACATTGTGCTCCATGTCTTTTAAAATTAAGAGAGAGATAAGTCATCTCTTTTTATTTTTACATATTTTTCAACATTGGTAAAACAAACACTTTGAGCAACGTAACTTAGATAGCTTAAATATTAGAATATTTTAAACTCTAGCTTTAGATTAGGTTTATAATAATTGTTTGCATATTCAGTGACGTGCAAAGATGTGGTGGCTGGGTGGACTCATGCCTCTGCCCTTATCTTCAAAAGCGCCCTTATTTCAGTTATAAAAATGTCAACAACCACTAAAAGATACTTTCCTTATTGTGAGCTACTAGGCAGAAAAATATTTCAGCTGTAAAATTAATGGAGCACAGAATGTTGTAGGTCTTTACAGTAAAAAACAACAACAAACAAAAACTGTGATATGCCACTAAGTGTTAATATGCAAGAATTCACTGTTAAGTTTTAGATTCTTAGTGCTTATCAGACTAATTGAATAGGAATAGAAAAGTATCTGTTTGCTTCCTATCTTTTTTTACCCTATGTGTACCAGAGACAACCCATAGACTCCTCTAACATTTCACTCCTTCCAAAAAAAGGCTCGCCTTACGATATTTCAAAAGTGCCCTTTCTTGTCAATGAGCCCTTGCTCCTTTAATGTTCTCTACACGTTGCTGTGCATCTTTATAAGTCTATGCTAGTATTACTATATTATATCTGCCAAGTTTACAGGAACTGTAAGAAGTCCGAAATAGGTTGTTTACGTATGATAATTCTATAACAGCCATATTTAAAAGTAAAAAATACAAAACAATACAATATTAGTATTTGCAGCAATGTGCAGAGGACACTAAAAGAACAGGAGCCTATTAACAAAAAAGGAACAATTTTCAAGCGTCGTAAGGCAAGTACGGTTTTTTTTTCGGGAGGGGGTGAGTATTAGAGAAGACCCTAGTGACTGTGAGTTTCCTCTAGAACACATAAAGCAAACACTATAGAAGCAAGCAGATCCTCTTTTATTCCTCTTCATTTGGTCTTATAAACATTTTTACGAGCTAAAACTAAACAGGAATTAATGCGTATTAACACCTAGTAGCATATAAAATTATTATCATTATTTTTTTGCTGTAAAGACCAGCAAGTCCCTGAATGCTGTTCAATTCAACGCTGATTTTTTCCCTAATAACTCGCAGCGGGTAAGGTGTGGAATAAGGTATTTAATTTTTCATAGTTGTTCACAATTTTTATGACAGAGAAAAAAATGGTACTTTTAATGGCATAAGAACAGGAAGGCAAGGACTTACGTCTATCCAGCTACCTTCCTGTGCACGTCTCTGTACGTATTTAACGATAAGCATACTCATTGTGCTATTTGCGTAAGTTTGGAATGACCTGATGGTTAGGGCACTCGACTCGAAATCATGCTTGCCCTTAGAGTCGTAAGGGTGGTATAATATGATGGTCGATACCACTATTCGTTGATAAAATTGCAGGTCAAGAGTTGGTGGTGGGTGGCGTTGACTAGCTGCCTTCCCTCTAGCCTATTACTTCAAAATTAAGGGCGGATAGCACAGACAGTAGTTTTGCATACAATTCAAAAAAACAAACAAGTAAGTGTTATTTGCGACATCTATCAGACAGGAAAAACAAACAAGAAATATTTAATTATAGTATTTTGGCACTTGTGTATAAAGTTAAAATCATAAATAATATTCAACGTTAGACTGACACACAATTAAAAACATTCTATTTAAGCCTATCTATGGCCTTCAAAAAGTGGACGACTCTACATGTTTCGACGTTACAACGTCATCCTCAGGAGTAAATATTTATCTAACGTTCGTAGAGCAAAATCATAAATATGATCAATATAGAGCATTTAAAATCTTAACAAATTAATTTAAATTGTAAAATCGAACAAATAGTGTTTTCTTGTTTGAAGAAATTTTATAAAATTGTACTTTTTGTCAAGAATCTCCTTTATTTGTTTTCAATGCAGAGTCCACTTAGTTAATATTATTATTTTTTAATTTCTTTAAGGGTAGTGTAGCATTAGTAAAATCATTAAGGACTCTTCTAGTGGGGTCTCCCATAAGCCAACTTCCAAACCATTAAATATTTCTATGTAGTTTATAGTTCAAGATCAATATTTAGAGTAGTAATCACAACCCTTTTAGATTATGCGATTTTTGTTTTGCACTCTGTATGTCAAAATTCTTGAAAGTCGCGTAAAAACTTAATAGTTTGATCTCTCTCTCGCATATCCATATGCAAATTGAAATTAAAATTCTATGTGTAAGTTATCATCATCAGGAGATTACTTCAGTTTGAGAAAAATGGTTGATTTTGAATTTATTAAGTAAAACATATTCCTGGATTAAAAGTGTTTCAGGAATAATAAACCAGTAATGAAACGTTGCTCTTTACAAACCTTACCTGAACTAATGACGGTTCTAGCCGAAATTATGTTAAATTGGTTAGTATATTTGTAGATAAATCTTAGAATTAAGTTCGATTTTAAGAATTTTTGCTAAATGTGTATTCTATAAGAAGCTTAAGTTAGGCTTATGGTTACTTTGAAATTAAATGTAAAGCAGGTTTAGAAAAGGAACATTTACTAAAATATGACCAATTGAAGCATTAAGTACTTCAATCATGCTTTTTATTTTTGTAAATATCAAAGATAAGCATGGTGAATACGGTCTTTATTGATAATGTGTTTTTTCTATCCTTACCAAAATCGTAAATTTCGGCGAGAAAAAACATGAAGCCTATTCTATTATTCGATTAACAACTTTTCATTAAGGAAATATATTTCCATTCTGTTTTTAGCCCAATCTTCCATGAACAACCACGTTTAATAAGGCCTAGCACCACTTCTCTGGAGTAGTACTTGGCAATTGATAGAAAATAGTAAATGATCTCCCTTTTAAATATTTTTTATCTAAACTGAACTGCATAATTATAAATTGTTTTTGTAAATTTAACCAAAATTATGGGTAAAAAAAGTGGACTGCTGATATGGTAGTTAAATCTAACCAAGCATTACTGTTAGAGTACTTTAATAATAAGTCAAAGTATACTTATTGTCAGTATTGGTGTGAAGAAGACACATCCAATAAATGGTCACGCTACTGCTTAACTACATCTGAAATGTTTACAGAATTTGTTATCTAAATCTTCTGCAAGACATGTGACAATTGATTTGCATTTGGTTCTGTTAAAAATATGCTTCTAGAGATTTAGATCAGAATATTTTAAATAGTATGCCACTTGAATACCAGAACTGCATATTTTGTAGACTGTTTGTGTATTACTTTAGATCTATATATATATATATATATATATATATATATATATTAATTTGTTGATAGATCTTTAAGTTTGTACATTTACAAAATAAGTCACTATAACATTAGAACTGGATATTTTACATGTTATGGTCTAGAACTTTAGACAGAGTTACAAAAACTTTCATATGCGGATCTTTTATAGAATACGTTATCAAAATAATCAGATCTGGATCGTCCATAGAATAGGTCAGTAGAATGTTTGTTCTAGATCTTCCACTGTATATATTTCACAGGTATTTATGTCTGGATATCGTGAAGAATTTGTCACTAGAACGTTAGATTAGGATTTGCTAAAGATTATTTATTTCTTTGTTTTAGAGCAAAGTCTTCTGGGCTATCTGCTGTGTCCAACGCGGAGAATCGAACCGCGGAGTTTAGCATTGCAAGTCCGTAGACTTACCGCTGTCCCCTCGGAGGATTTTGCTAAAGAACATACACTAGAACTTTAGATCGAAATATCTTTAAAAACGGAACTAAAAATATATCTAGATATGTTACATGATATATATATGTTTTACTAGAATATGAATTTCAAACGTTTTGTAGAATAGGTACATATAGTAAATCTGGATCATGTACATGTTAATAAAAAAATCTAAATAAAAATGTTTTGTTAATTTTGTCTCTATATAATCATTTATGGAATACTACAACATGTATGACACGAAGATTAATTCTGTATCTGTAATTAAAGTTGTTTATGGAAATCTTGAACACCACAAATCCAAGGGTATTAAGTCGAGATTTTCAACAGAATTAATTACAAAAAACTTAGACGTTGAACTTAAAATGAAATAACTGGAATAAAATCAGTTTTTTAAACTTTATTTCTAGATTTTAAAGACGATACTTTTATCGAAACTTAATCTTAATGAGAATATTTACAGATTTTAAACGTGATATATTTCTGGAACCTTAGATCTTGATCATTATGGGAATAATTACAGATTTTAAACATGATATATTTCTGGAACCTTGGATCTTGATCATTATGGGAATAATTACAGATTTTAAGCATGATATCTTTCTGAAACCTTAGATCTTGATCATTATGGGAATAATTACAGATTTTAAACATGATATATTTCTGGAACCTTAGATCTTGATCATTATGAGAATAATTACAGATTTTAAACATGATATATTTCTGGAACCTTAGATCTTGATCATTATGGGAATAATTACAGATTTTAAATATGATATATTTCTGGAACCTTAGAGTTTGACCTTCATCAGAATATCTGTTAGAACTTTAGATATTTGTTTTGTTTATCAGGTTATGTAATTGTAGCTCTGGCGATAAAGAGGTTTTCATTCACACGCTGTGAATTAAAGAGTAATTTTAAATTGTTTATGACATGTTTCTTTAAAACCCATTACAGGTAATTTTCGTTGCTTAGTTCGTTTTCAATTATAATTATTCAATAATAAACAAAATATAGGTTTTGAGTTTAGAGTGCATTTTAACCTAGTCAGTTATCCTAAGTGGATATTACCCAGCAAAACTTAGTGTTAGTAATATTGTCTTATACACTGAATGGACTCTTTATTGGGACACCTACTTACTTAATAGCCGCTTAAATCACCTGTCGCCTCAAAAGGACGCTAAAATCAGTGTGGCACATCCTTCAAATGATTCCAACATCTTGTCCTAACGCCTGAAATTGGTTTACAGTTGTCATCATATAAATATACAGTGGTGAATAAGATGTTCAATTTAACCTTAAAGATAAGCAATCCTGTTGATATCCAGTGACAGTGCTGGCCAAGAAAGAAGGCTTAGGCCACTGTCATGCTTTTCAACCCACATTTCCAACAATACTAGCATGGTGGACTGTCCTGTGATCATGTTGGAAGAGTTTTTGTTCAACATCGTTTAATTACAGTTTTATGAAGTGAACAGAAGCAATAGAATTCGGATATACTCTGGACGTTATTCGTCCTTTTAAAGAAATGAAAAAAATCCAATCCCTGCAATAAAATTTTCCCACATCATTACACTACTTCCAGAAGATTGCATTGTCATAAAAAAAACCAAAAAAAACATGTTCAAATGACTCAAATGGCTTACTCAGTATGTTTTCACGCATACATTGCCAGCAGTTTACACTCAAAGCATTAGTGAAACCGGTTCTTCCTACTTGCATCTAAAAAAAGCAGTTTCAGATTACTTGTTAACTATCAGTGACAATTTTAGTAATTTACATTGTAAAGTTGAATATAGTGTTGAAAGAGTCAGTTAATTAAGCCTGGACTTTACTACAATTTAAAAGACTCTTTTTCCCTTCATCTGTTACCAACGTTTGGTTGTAACACCATTTTTCTATTGGTAGACGTATTTTCTTGTGATAGCCACTGTTAATAGACCATAATAGCAGATAATGCTTGGAGACGGCTTGAATAGGTAATGAAGAAACTCTTTAATATAAGCTGATGATAATAAAACCTTGTCGAGACGTTGTACATTTGCTGTTATGTTAAAGTTATATTAAAGAGTTTCTTCTTTACCTATTCAAGCCGTCTCCAAGCATTATTAGTCTCAAAGTTGGTTCCTCGTCATCGAAATCATAATAGCAGATGCCTTTGAATCATCAATACAAAAAAATCTAATGAACTTCGATAGTGGCGGTCTTGCTAGTCGGGCATCCACTAACACACCACGAAAATATCATCCTCGTTCTTGTAGAATAATATAATATGAATACTTCTTTGTATCTGATATGGATGAGTAATCACCTAATTCATTATATGATCAATCTTCTTTGAATTGCGAAGAAAGTGTTTTAAAACTGTGTATGTGTGGAAGTCCTAATGAAATAGCCAGTCACTGTATATGACGAACAACATTTTGATATCGTGATATTCTTTAACACGCAACAGACAACACTTTATATAGGCGATGCAGATTTCATATGTGACTGTAAGTTACATTGTTCTGTCCTATATAATTATAAGAATGAAACAACGAGTAAAAACAATTGATATTTTTGTAGATAAAACATATGACTATTACAAATCCCAAAACAGAAGCACTGTTTGATAGCTGCTGCCACACAGCGATATTTTTTTATTTTTTGCTAACCTTCGATTCAGATGCTGCGGTACCTACCCTTTGTCTGTATCTGTTCTTTCTCGGCAGCTTAATCGACAATCCAGGACGTTTCCATGGTTACGAAGCCAAGTATTCCTCGTGCTTACGTAGCTGTAAACATTTACGCTTACAGCATAGTGAAATATCGATCTGATGACGTAGTCGGTATGCTGTTCCAGGGCAGAAAATTAATCATTACATATGATTTTTATTATAGAGTGATAAATGATTAACCCTACTGCATATACATGTAAAGGATGTCCCAAAGAAAAAGTCAAGCAAGGAAATAAAACTCCTCAGACAACGCATCGATAAAATCATGTGAAAACGGCTCATTTTCACAACATGGCTACATCTGGGGAATCGTTTATATATACATGCATTCAAAAGAAATATAATTTTCGATTTAAGATATATTCATATGTAACCTTGAAAATGAGAACAGTTCTATATGAACAGCTAGATCATAGAGCTAATTGTACGTATTAATCGAATATCAATTTTTCATAACGTTAGTGAAACATTCAAATGAGCCACAGCTTTAGATTTAAGATATATTCGTATGTAATGTTGAAAATGATAATATATCTGTAAGAACTGTTAGAACATAGAGCCATGTCTGCGTATTAACCAAATATTAGTTTTTCATAAAGTTCGTGAAACAATAAGTGATTATAGTATAGTGTTGTGTATCAAGTTTCAAGACATAAAGCTACTAAAATATACAATACAATATACTGATTTAAATATTTTTTCACTGCATTATATTCGATCGATATATTTGTTGATTAAATATTTTGTTTTTTTGTTTGTTTTTAATTATGCACAAAGCTACACAAGGGCTATCTGTGCTTGATTAAAGATAAGAAAACTCAAATGACTGGAATAATCTACAAAATCTGAGTCATCAATCAATGTTTTATTATTTATTAGGCGCTAGCAATAATTTTCTTTAAATTATTTTTGTGTTTGGCCTCTTTTATGAAAATAATAAAAACATATGATGAAGAGAGCTTTCAACATATAATAAAATAAATAAAAGTTCCTCTTTTCTTCTTGAAAATAGATTGAAACCGAAATTCCATTACGTTTTATTATTATTTAATTTCATATTTTTTGAGATTTGAAAGCCTAGAATTTATGAAAATTGCAGAAATGTTTACATTCCTGAAGTATTGTTGCTAAAAACCTGGCGAAACCGAACTAACACTATTACCTAGAAAAAATTCCATTTTTTTTTTGCTTTTTGTCCAAAAAAATAAACGCTGAACAAAACAAGGTTTACCTTCCAGTTTTATTTATAAAATAAATCATATTTTCTTGCATTTTATTTATAGATAAGAATTTAAACAAACAGACATTTTTATATTTACTTTTCTTCAAATGGATAGCTATTAGTATCCTATTTTATGCTTTAGGTTTTAGCCCTGTAAAGAAATTATTTAAAAATATGATAATTTAAGTGTAACCTGTTACAGCAGTTGTCTATAAAAAGCTATTACTTCGAGTTATTTATTTTTCAATACTTTACTATTGTTATTATTTTGCAGTACAGTTGTGTTTATTATTTCAGAATAATTATGTTCATCAGGCAAAAATCAGAAAATCAAAATATCTTGTTCGTCACTTACAAAAAAAAATTCAAGGTTCATTTACTGAAACAAACATTGCAATTAAATCAACCACTAGATGGGGCTCAGTATAAAACAATAGTTTTAAAATGAGTGATTCACAATGAGTTCTCAATTTCGATGTTTCCGCGTCCATTTTCTACAAATTCCTTTAAAACAATTCCTATGAAAATATAAAACTTATATTAATTGGTTTAGCCGAATCAACGTTTCTAGGAGGTGCTTTATCAAATACATTTATCATTTAATGACTGGCTGATTTTTCAATCTAGACAGATCAAGAACGTGTAAATTAAAATGAAGTGCTGCTTATAAAATATCGCTACGAAATAAGTTGTAAAAACATGTTTTCCTATTGGAAGTTTGTTTAGACATATAACGTAGAAAATTTGAATCAATTCTTCGCATTTGTTTTTCTCATCTTGGCTATATAAAACTAGAAAAAAAAAGAAAGTCATTAAATTTTGAACTACGTAAACTGAAAGAAACTTTCCTCTGGGTACAGCCAAATAATATTATAGCTGAGATTTAATTTAAACAAAAAACATAGAGACTCCCACACAATAAATTACGAATCTTATTGTGTGTAGCAAACATACAAACAAACTTAAATTAATTTATTTGAATTTTACAATAAAATAGACTGCTTCTGACTTTTCCAATGGCCTATTGTGGCTCAGCGGTAAGTCTACAGACTTTCGGAGCTAAAATTCGCGTTTCGATACCCGTGATGGGCAGAACACAGATAGTCCATTGTGTAGCTTCGAGTTTAATCAAACCTTAATTTAAGGCTTTAAATATAAATAGCTGTATGACGTAAAAAACGCATTACCGTTTATTGTTAATTTTAGGTTTTATCGTTCATTATCGCATATACATGGATAAAAATCAGCTTTAGAAAATAATTTATAATATATTTGTATATTTCAATAGTGGCTAAGATGTGAAAGCATTGTTATATGTTTTGAGATAAGTAGTATAGATTGTGATATTATACCATTAGAACTAAGCTTTCCTCTCTCTCTCTCTCCCTCTCTCCTCTTTTGTCCAGCGAGAGTTTGTTTTAAAAGCAAAAATAAAATAGAATAATGGTTAAGGCTATGCGCTTCTTGGGTATTTTTACGCTTGTTACTTAGTTTTTCTTGAACGTCCCTAGCTTCGTCATTTATTTCAGTTCTTTTTTTGTTCCAAATACTTGCCTGCTTCGAAAGTAAAAAAAAACAACAGCAAGAAAATAAAACACAACAGTGACGTTGTTGTCAAGTGATGCGCCATTACATCTTTGTCTTCCGGAAAATCTCTATTGGTGGCATGCTATCTTTTGTTTGTTTTTTTCGAAATTTTGTGGAAAGTTGTACAAGGGTTATCTGCTCTAGCGGTCTCTAACCTTAAATTTTTGTCTTGCGGAAAATTTCTACGAGTGGCATGCTATATTTTGTTTGTTTCGGAAATTCGTGAAAAGTTATACAAAGGTTATCTACTCTAGCCTTCCCTAATTTTGAATTGATAGAGTAGAAGGAAAGCAACTAATTCAAAACACTTCCTACCAAATCTTGAGCTACTCTAACAGAATAATGGGATTTGACCGTCACATTTATAACACAACAATGGCCCTAAAGTGTGTAATGCGTTTTAGCGGCAACGGACCACGAATTTAATTCTCAGTCCAGCAAGCTAACCATTAGGCCATGCTTGGCCCATCTTCTGTTTACGAATACATTTTGTTTGTTAATATTATAACGACGTCATGCTTGTTTGTTTGCTTGCTGAATCTCACGCAAAGCTACCCGAGGGCTATCAGTGCTAGCCTCCCTAATTTGAATTGATAAACTAGAGGAAAGATAGTCAGTTAACACCACCCACTTCAAACCTTTGAGCTACTCTAATCGAATAGTGGGAATGACCGTCACATTATAACGCCTCCACTACTAAAAAAAGGTGAGCATGTTACGAGTTTTGATCCCACGAACTACATATTGTGACTCTAGACTTTTAACCGCTAGACAGATTTTGTTTGTTGGTATGTACGGCTACACAATGGACTATCTGTGCTCTTTTCAACGAGAGTATCGAAACCCGACTTTTAGTGTGATGAGCCCTCAGATGTACCGCTAAGCCACTGGGAGGGAGGTAATCTTACGATTACATTATATACACACATTAGTTTGAAATATATCGTTCTCTATCATTTATATATGTTCCATTCTGTATTACTCATTAATTGGAGGTATGCACTCAGTGGCTCAGCGGTAAATCTGCAGACTTACGATGATAAAAATCTGGCTTCGATACCCGTGGTAGGCAAAGCATAGCTAGCCCATTGGGTAGCTTTGTGCTTAACAACAAACAACCAACTGGGGGTGTATTTAAACTATGTATATAAAATATAATTTCCAAAGTACACAAGAACGAACGTTTTTCTCTTTAAAGAATTCAGTAATCACGCGTCTCAACTTTTTTAGTACGTTATTATTGATGTTAGTTATGTTTTTTATATAAAACGTTTCAATTGTGTATTTTGTGTCACACGGAGGTTTGATTTAGTGTGATAAGTGTACCTTAGTGACTAGAATGTTTTGAAAATTTAGGAAACGATTTGAACAGTAACAAAATGTTAAAAAAAGCTAGATTAGATGATGACCAATTATTGAGTTAGTGAGCTTGTTAGTCAATTTGTCTGCGCATATCAGCTAGTTAGGATAATTCTGTAAATATTATGTTTATTTTCGACGAAGAAATAGGACTATGAAAATATTTGTGAAATTGTTGTATTAGCGTTTATTGTGAACTTAGGCTTATCCGGCAGCATTAATGAAGCTAATATAGAACCGGTAGTTGAAGAAAAAAAACCTTTATTACTATCATTGAGAGTAATGGGCTTGCCCCCTAGTGGCACAGCGGTATGTCTGCAGTCTTACGACGCTAGAATCCGGGTTTCGATACCCGTGGTGGGCAGAGCATTGTGTAGCTTTGTGCTTAATTACAAAACAAAACAAGTAATGGGTTTTACGTTTTTTTACCGAATAATTCCACAGAGTCGCCTAACAATAGAAACCGTTATAGAATATTAATGTACACATTCGTTAGTTTGTACATTGTATAAACGTATAAAAGTGTACAATTATAGTTTTATTACAGCTAGAAAAGGTTGTAAAACTCTACATGTTACTGTCATCATCAGAAGTACAGCATAGATACCTTGACAGCAAGGTCCCTATATACTCAGTCACATCATACTAATAGTTGGTATAAAGAATAAATTACCGAAACAGGATCTGCTTACTCCCTTAGCCAACATCTCTCTTTAGATACCTTGACAGCAAGGTCCCTATATACTCAGTCACATCATACTAATAGTTGGTATAAAGAATAAATTACCGAAACAGGATCTGCTTACTCCCTTAGCCAACATCTCTCTTTAGTATTTTACTCATAAAGATTCCCTAACATTTAATTTATTCTAAATGTTTACCACTTGGAAATCTTAACTTTGTCTCATACTTTCAGCTAATGATGATACATTAATTTTCCGTTTATTGATAGCCTTTTCATTTCCTTTCAACCTAAGGTTTAAACACACAGAATATTGTTCGATATAAATAAAACCATAAGTACAGAAAATTTCATATATACCAGACTTATCTTCGTGTATTTTTATTTTTATTTCTATCTTTATTTTTAAGAAATATTCGACATTTTCATTTGGATTGACTAAATATACGGTAAAATAATTTCATGTGTTAAATATTTTCAATAATAAATAAATAGCACGCAACGTTAAATAGATAAACAATTAAAACGTTTTTAATTAAGGTCAATCTATGGCCTCTAAAATGTTGATTCTACATGTTTCGACAATTTCTACGTCATCATCAGGACGTGAAAAAGGTCGAAAGACGTAGAGTCAGCGTTTTAGAG
>NW_013666389.1:317881-329100 GCF_000517525.1 Limulus polyphemus | reverse complement strand
AACATTAATAACTGATATACTATTTTACCTGACACTTTGATACATCTCCAGCTGATACATTTCCAGTTGGAAATGTTATATCTAAAGTTAAATATGTTAATATATGATGTAACGTTAATAACTGATATACTATTTTACCTGACACTTTGATACATCTCCAGCTGATACATTTCCAGTTGGAAATGTCATATCTAAAGTTAAATACATTAATAAATGATGTAATTTTAATAACTGATATACTATTTCACCTGACACTTTGATACATCTCCAGCTGATACATTTCCAGTTGGAAATGTCATATCTAAAGTTAAATACGTTAATATATGATGTAACGTTAATAACTGATATACTATTTCACCTGACACTTTGATATATCTCCAGCTGATACATTTGCAGTTGGAAATGTCATATCTAAAGTTAAATACATTAATAAATGATGTAATTTTAATAACTGATATACTATATTAACTGATACTTTGATACATTTTCAGCCAACACTACAAACTCATTTAGACGTAACCAAGAAAGTCTTCGTAGGTTTAGCATAGATTAAATACGGGTTTTTTGTAGGTCTATACGCTGGGAAACTCCAATTATCTTCATGTTTGTCTTCAACTTTTACTTAGCCTGAGAGTTCGAGGATGTCATCAAACACTCAGTCCCTAACTATTTTCTTTTCACTAGCAGAAATAAAGCTGTAGTGACAATACATTCAGCTTTGTACATCTATTTACCATCAATAGGTTGTTTTAACGGTGATCACAAAACTATTGTAAAAGTGAATAACATTCTCACTTCTCTGCTAGTCACATTTTATTCTTTACTATAAAAACCTATGTAACTGTAACTTAAGGAGAATCATGTGATAATGTGTTATGACTTTAACTTATCCCTGCTATTACAGTAAACTTTATTAAAGTTTCGTAAATCTTATAACAACAGAAGTATAACAATGATTATACACTAACTTGTACGAAAGTTAATTTAAATCTTTGTAATCCATAAATATTTAATTTCGTGTTATTTGTAAATATCAAAGGTTATTATGTTGTCAGCTTGTCAGAAGAATTTATCCATCAGATAGAATTGAAGAACACTGTCCAAACTGTAAGATGGACAATACTTTAAGTGTCTAAACGACTACACCTTTAAGAAATTAAACTATGTATATATATATTTGTGGGTTATATTTGTAAAATTATATTTAAACAACAACTATGTGAGTTCGAGATCAAAAACAGAAAGTAGTAGCTTAGAAGTAGAAAAAAGTAGAAAATTTCGTGAATGTACAGTTAGCTTTCTGTAATGTTTTGTAAAATGTAAGAATATATAAGTTTTGTTTTTGCTGACTGTTAAGTTCAGTGACATACAAAATCCTTTCTTCAATGTCAGAGTTAATGTATATTGGACATACAGTTTGTTTTGCTTGTAAAGTTTATTCTGTAATGATGGACAGTAAACCCATTGTTTGAGTGTATGTGTTACTTTATAAGTCTTTACTTACATATATTGAAGATAACACATCAGTTTTAAGCTGTAGGGGAGTGGTATGTTAAGGTCAAGATCTAATGTTCTGCACTGCGGGAACAGTCAATTTAATTATAGATTTCAAGTGCTTAATATGTTTTGTATAGTTTCTAAAATAAAGAAACTTTGATTAGTTGCCCCTTATGTTTCATTTATGGTGATTTATTCTATGTGACTAATAACCTGCCAGATCAAGTATATACCACAGGTATTATTATACTGGGTTGTAAGTCAGTGTAAACATGTTGGATATATAAAATGTGAAAGACAATATTTTTTATTGTAATAAACAACATTTGAAATAATTTGTCAAGAACTTTTTTGTTGTTATCACAGGTAATTTATAGATTTTGTTTGTTCTTAAAATATTCAAAGATAGGATACCTGCAGATTATTTTCGATAAATCTTGGATAAAGTCGTCTTTCTCTCCAGTATCCCAGAAAATTTCATTAATAGATCCTGATAAATTTAACTTTTTGATTAAATATAGATTGACTAATAATTGTATTCATTCTTGTCAATGTTGATCTCAAATATAGCTATACACATTCATCATGAATTAACATGTCACAAGAATGGTGACTTTAACTATGATCCTCGATTTCACACTTTTCTTTCTTCAGTACTTGTAAAATAGGATACACTTGTTTAGAATAGATGTTGATAAGAGTTGGTTTAATCTAGTTATTTAATTACTTTCATTATGAAGTATAGTGTTTAAGTAAGTATCAAAATGAGAAGTATGTGCACATAAATTCTGCCATTCTGAAATAATAATGTAGAGAAACAGAAGCATGAATAAAAATGTGAATAATAATAATAATAAAACTTTACAAACTTAATTACAAGTTATTCTGAATTTTTTTTCAGGTATCGATTTACATTATTATTTTCTCTAGCTCTCATCTTCCTATGTATTTTATTTTTCTCTATCAGTCAAACGTTTAATACATAATGAAAATTAATATTTTTTGTTTTTTTTCTCTCTACAAACGAATTCTCCCTTCCAAGAGACTAAAGGCTTGAGTTGTGATTGGCTGGTCACCAGATTCAACTCAACTGGGACTTCCTAGTATATATTGCATTGCGCAGGCTAAAGGTCACCCTTTGTTCTTCTTCTGAAGAATAGTCAACTATTCGAAAGCGCTCGAGTTTTGGGTATTATTTTAAGTCTATTACTTTGTCAAGTTATATTGGTAACATAAAGTCAAACCTGTGAGCGTGTAAGTTTTAATTAATGCATAGTATTTCATGATATCATCCTTTTAGGATGATTTACAAATAAGTGGTCAAGAAATGTAATTAACTAATAAAGTAGCGTTTCATACCAACTGTAAAAATATAGTCATGCTAAGACAAGTTGATCAATTTTATTCTGGTCCCAATTCATGGAACTATGACGTCATGGTAGCCTAGAAACACTTCTCTGTCATAGCCATCTGCTGCTATCTAAGAGTAATTTTAACCCTTTCTAAGATAGTTGCGCCCTCTGGTGATACTGTATGGAACTATAACGTCATGATGGCCTAACAATGTGCGTTAACAACGCGCCCTTTGGTGACAATGTGTGGAACTATGCCGTCATCATCTTTGATGACATCATCCCCTTCCCCTCCCAGAGTATGACTGGTGGGGCCCTAACTACTCTTATATTATAACTCATTTTAAGTTTAAGTTTGTACCATTCTTGTTGATTTTTAAGAGTGTATTTGAAAATTAGTTTTATTTTTCTCAATGTGTGATTGTTGTTTTGTGATGAAGGCTGAAATTTGTTATAAAAAAGCTCGATGAATGAAGGGCTGGGGAACCGTGGTTTTTTTACAAAACTCCAACCCGTTGTTTTAGAATGGTTCGAACAAGACTAGTTTTGTATTGATGGCCTTTTAGTTAACATTATATCATTTGTTTTTATTCATCAAGAGTTTAATGGATGAGTTTAGTTTAATTTTTCTATAGTAATTTTATCATTTGTATCTCATTCTAATAAGGTGGCATAGTAGTATTAATAACAAAATTTTGTATGAAAATTAAGATTTTAACTTGTTAATGTTGAGCTCATAGCTCATTTCGTGATAGCTGATCCCATGGCAACTCACTAGGATTCTTTTAATTCATTCAAGATTTTTATTGAAGTTCTTACTCTTAAGCTTGATTTATCTTAAATGTATTTTGACTTCTCCATAATTATAATAATGAGATTTTAATTAGTGTATGTAGCTTTTAAAGTAATCTCAACTTCTTGGAGGTTAGAGCCTTACTTATCACGTGGTTATTTATATTATTTTACACTAAAGACTAAATGTAAAACGTTTAACTCTGTGGTTGTTTGATCCACGACGGAAACAAAAAGTTTATACTAAAGTTAATACAAATAAAATATAAAATAATATTGATAAATCTAATAGGTGTTAATAACCAGTAGCATTGTGTTATTAATAATTACACTAGTTCTGATTTGTAAACGACTTAAATAAAAGTAATAATTATTACAATTCACTTACTTAATCTAGTTCACAGTACAAAAGTTGTTGCTCATTAAACTGATATAAATAGCGCCTTGATATCTACTATGTCTACTCTATCACAACCATAGTACTGGGCAAAATACCTCGTTGGCTTTGTATTTGGCAGATTCAGTGTGGTTGGCATGCCATTACATGTTCTTCTTTGCTTCACTCGCAAGTTCTTAGAATTCCAAATAATTAAATATTTAAAGTTCTGGAAACTATAATCAGGGGTTTCATCCTCTCGTTGGACATAGCGCAAATAGCCCAATGTGCAGGTTTGTGCTCAGCAAAAACAAATATTTAAAGTAATAACGATTTAAAGTGTGTGTGTGTATTAATTATCTACCCACTATTTATTTCAAACATGTATAAACGTTTAGCTATAATGCTGTTGTTAAGCTTTCTTTTCATGTTAGGCTAATAAAATTCTACAAAGGAAATTTACTATTCCCATTTCTTACATCAAGACTCTTGTTAAAATAGCTTGTAAACGCTTACAACGCGAAAGGTTTGTTTATAGTTAAGCGCAAAGCTACACATTGGGTTATCTGTGCTCTGCCCACCACGAGTATAGAATCTGGGTTTCTAGGGTTGTAAGTCCACATACATGTACATATCACTGTGCCATTGGGGGACTAGCAAAATGATCGTCAGAGGAACTTTATTTCATGCACATATTCGACAGATGATTGCACTCGCTAAACAATTGAATTATTGCCAGTTACCAATTGCAATAAGTATCAAATTTCTATCTATGACATTGTTTATTGACCATCGTGTCATATTGAATGTTTCTCTCTACATTGGTGACAGTTCACCATGGTAACAGCTTAATGTTTTTATACAAACATCAGATCTAACGTTTCAGCAACACACCGCTAGACCGTCGTGACTATTAAGCCTTAAAAGGCGAACTGAGCTTTCTTGTAGCCAAGTATAAACCATATTGTTTTTGTTTTTTTACATTCATTTTACAGGGGTGACTGGTGTTGCAACGTTCGCTCCATTTTAAATTTAAATTTGTTATAAACAACATATACCTACACGTGTTAGAAAGCAGCTTTGCCTCTTTATTTAATAGGCATGCATAACATTTGTTATGGTGATTTATTCACTCTCGCCACAGTTCATATATTCATGTAAATTATTAGGTATAAAGATTTCATATATATGAGAGATTTTGTGCGTTTTTAGTACAGTCTTGTATTTTATACAACGTGCGTGACACGTTGTCTACTAAACATAATTTACAAGCGGCACTTTTAGCCCAATGATTTTCTACATAAGTTTATATCGATTAAATTCGAAAATTACATTAATTAAACCATGTTATATGTTATCTGTATCTACACCATATGCCTTAAGTAAAACGAAATACTTTGCTACTGAACTGAAAGGTATTGTTAGTTCACGGTAGCATGCATTAATAGCATTCAATAAAATGTTCATTCTTTCGTATACCTTCCATAAGTATATGACGTGATCTAGGAACATTAAGCCCAGTATTAAATCGATATATGCTTTTAAAGAACATGATTTTTCTATATGTTCTAATTCTAAAAATAATAACTACAGTAACCCTCACGTTAGTTTAACAAGCGTTACCGGAATGGTTTAACAAAATAAACCTTCGTGTTCGTTAACTAATGCGATATAATTGTCTATAGAACATGACTTGGATATCAGTTCAGAAACAAACATTAGAGGATGATAACAACAGTAAATATTTGTATGATATCTGAGTGACTACTAACTAAGACTCGTGGTCATTTTTGAAAAAAAAAAAGAAAGAATTTTACATAGTGCCATGTAATCATATAGTGTAGTGATGTAGACACTTCGCGAAGCCGTTTTGTAGTATAGCTTCAAAAATATTTGAGTTATTACCGACATTAACCCTATGTTCATGAAGTCTGAGGAATTGTTAATAACATATTCGATTTTATCTCGGTCTGTCCTTTATATCGGGTTATTTGTCAGAAATGGAATTCCTCGAAATTGATCTAACTCAGTGAGAAATATGGCTGACGAAACTGTAATCATAACAATCCCATTTGGCTACATGCTTGTCATGTCCCCTGTTGCATCTCCAATAGACTTCTATATAAAATCATAAATAATATCCAACGTTAAACTGGTACACAATTAAAAACATTTTATTTAGGCCTATCTATGGCCTTCAAAAAGTTGACGACTCTACGTTACAACGTCATCTTCAGGATATTTCTAGCGTTGTAATTCCACTGACATACCACTGTGCTACTGGGGGGTTTGATATGTGGAAATATGTGAATTATTGTTATCGCCTATATGTATATAGGTATCAAAACCCGGTTTATGATGTAATAAGACCTCAGACTTGCCGCTGAGTTTCTGGGATACAAGGTAACAAAGACAACGCTATTAAACTTACTTCACTAAAGAGATGAGTAAACGTCAAAGTTCATAACACTACAAAAATCAGTCTTTTAAGCCACGCCCAATACTACATTTAGTTGGTAGCCGATCGAAATCGCTCCCAACGGTTATACGTTAAATGTAATCGGACTAACCGTCACTTCTGAGTATACAATTCTAACTGCATTAAACTATATAACTTCTTTTCTCATTTAAACTAACAATAATCTGACTCGGAATCCTGGTATTGGAAGCTGAAATAAACAAAGAAAGAGACAACTTTTATAAAGTTAAACACTTAATTATGCATCAATTATTTTCTTGGCTTTTTCATATTTACTCGACTTTCTGTTGAGTAATAAAGCATGTGATTTTTCAACTATTGTAGATTAAAGGTTCTGGACAGAAATCGCCCTTACACAAACCTCAGAATTCTAGAATAAACTGCTTCAGACAGCCGTTGTCTTGTCGGCAGGTAGTTAATGATTTCTGACTGGACTAAATTCGTATCAGAACTCTGTCCTTGAGAATAAACTCAAAATAACTATTAAAAGTACTTGAATTACCACAAAACGTAAGGGTACGAATGGGGTGCTGGCTTTTGACTCCCTCAGCCATTCTTTTTGGCTTCGGATTTCATTTAAGTCAGTATCAATACGTCGGTTTTAGGTGTTTGTTAAAACTACAAATTATACACATATAAGAAAGTGTTTTAGAGTACGTAGAAAAGGATAACCACGCTGAAGGATTCATTATACATCAATCTTGAACGATACCTTCCATGATGTCCTTTCTGGTTTTGTTCTACGCAGTTACTTAATATTAGAAACCAAAGATATCAAGATAATAAATAAATAAGGTTTGCTCTGTACAGAAAAGTAAGAAACCTTAACATGAACTTAATTTCTGTTTTGTTATTTTTGGAACAAAACCTTCTACCATAATTTATATATAAATGGTTACGTATCAGGTTTAAAATGTTAAAGAATTATTAATGATAAAAAGTTGGATGGAATCACCTTAACTTAGGGTCAATGAATTCTTTGAGCCAGATATTTTATTTTTTTACGCTCTATCAATGCACAATATAGATTTTACTATATTATAGCTTAATTTTAAATATGAATATCTCACATCTATTTTGAATACGATACCTAAGTATATAAAAAAAAAATTCTTTAATATATATTATTCAACAGAAGCAATACTCTGCAACTCCTGGTTTCTTTATAAAACCCAGTCTGTTTATATAGTTTTTCGCAAGTTTCTAGTCTAACCTGAACATTTTATGGAAGAACATAAACCTACGCTTATTTGGAGCCCATAGCTATAGTTACAAGCAGCTCCACTGGTGACAAGTGACAGCACTCATCTTCTGATTTCGATCAAATTCAGTCTATTTGTATACATTTATGCCAAGAGAGCTTCTCTAAGATATTAAGAAATATAGATCTAGGCCATTATACTTACAAACAAAAAATTATTTCACTCCAATAATACATATTTATTTCGTTTAGCAAAAAAAACAAAAAAACAAACCATCAGATTAATGATGCTGAGTTCTTCCTTGTTATAACAAGCCATTAATTTGCTGTGAAACTATCACTGTTTTAGGACATAGCTTGAAATACTTTCTTCGTGGGCCTACACCAACTGCATTTGACAGGGGAAGGATTAAGATCAAGAACACGCACTTTATCCCATTTGTTTGCGTGGAAGAATGCCAGGATATTTGTAGCATCTTTCAAACTGATTACTAACTAGCAGTAAGCACCTACTAAACTAAAACTTCTTTCTCTCTTGGTACTTCTAGTAAATAGTTTATGTTATAATACAGATGTTTTCAAGCATGTTAACAAATATATATTTCCAAGAATATGCTAGTTGATAAGTATTCTCATATGCAGCAGAAAAAGCCTAAATAAAATATATTTATATTCATTAAAATTTTGAAATCATTAAATCAAAGTAAAAGTACATACATTCAGTGTGAATTATATTTTTGCTTTCACATAACTCATTTTTATAAGCATAAAGTCATGTTTTTCAAGCATTTTTCGAAAAACATATTTTTAAACATAAAAGTGTTTAGTTTGAAATAAAACAGAAACAGTATTTGAGACCTTAATTAGGTCCCCCTAGTGGCGTACTTAATGGTTATGTCAAAAGGAATCTGTAAAAGGGAAAACAACTATTTCTAAATCAAACCTCAGGAATTTTTGTATGTCGTTAGTTTCATTTAGTTTTGAACAAAACTTTTACATTATTGTCACGAACTCATTAACTGACTCTAAAATGACTGAAATAGTCATGCATGCCACCCTTCCTTAACTAGTATAGAATATATATTTACTAGCTGATACCCGTTGCAACAAGTCAATGGTGATGAATAGATATAAAATGTGCAGTCAACTCAATCCCTTAGATCAGAGCGTATATTCAATATGATTGTCTAGTGGGCCGATTACAATCGTATTTTGTCATTCCATGTGTTTTTTAAGTAGGGAGACTGACTGCAATGCGTTGTTAGCAAAAGTGTTTGGGTTTCGATGCAATGGGTGCATCTAGCACACTAGAGGCTCAGGTTCGCTAAGTAGCCGCGGGGATTTTTTCCGTTGGATGCCGCCGTTCCTTGTCATTTTACTGAGTACAAGAAAAGAGAGCTACCAAAGAGAGCGCTTTTTGACAGTTGTCATTTTTATAAGAAGATATTCTTATAAAGGTATTCAATTCAATTTATTCGACATGGTACAATAAAAGTATGCATTTATATAATACCGACCTGAAAAAATTTATCAAATATATATATATAAACCGAACAACAAAATATATATATATATATAAACCGAACAACAAAAATATATATATATATATAAACCGAACAACAAAAATATATATATATATATAAACCGAACAACAAATATATATATATAAAAACACGTGCCTCTCTTTATATATTTTTATTCTGTTCATGCTCCTATCTTCAAAATATCTTATTAGATCAGCCGACGGAGAAATCTCTGGAAATTTCCACACAGAAAGAAGCATTTTATTTTTAATAAGTTTTTTCTCAGATTGACCATTCAGCACATACGAAGACTGACGGATCAATGTTGATGTCGATATGAAGTTTTAGGAAGTGGAAAAATTAATAATTTTCTTGTAATGTATGTTTGAAAAGAAACATTTAGATATATAAAAGTTTGAAGATGGCTTGACTGGATAATGAAGAAAACGTTCTTATAAATGTATGATGTTTCGACAAGATTTTATCATCTTCAGGTACCCATACGATTAATTGTTCAGGAGAAACATATCGTGACAGACAGACATTAGGCTATTATACATATAGATTAAGGTATATTTGCGTCATATGTTTCTAAATTTCCATAAATTTTCTGCATGAAGGTATGACATTCTCGCTGGCTGGATATCTCAATGTCGTAAAGATGTGCTAATTCAATAGTTGGTAACTAAATAATACCTTATAAAGTAGTCTATAATGAAGTTAGATCCACTATTACAGAACAACAAGCTAACAACGGCTAGAAACACGTATCACTTTGGCCATTTGTCAGTCGTTCTGTTGTAAGCCTACTAAGTTGTAACTAAAAGATTCGACTTATATCTCGTTCTCCGTCTTTGTAGTACAGTGTAGCATTTCAAACGACGTAACGTTATAATTATGGGTTTAAAACAGTCTTGGAAACAGATAATAAAATAACATGACACGTGTAGTGGAAGAAGTCAAAGTGACGTTCCTCTTTTCGATCCAGTTTTAGCTGGAACAACAGACTTTCACAACTTTTCTTGATTTCTTTGTCTTCATTACTCTTTCACGTCGAAATTTTAATCGTCCAATTATATATATTTCTATGCCCATCCAGTTTCTGGGAACAAGCTTACAGTATTCCTTTGCCTACATTTCTCTGTTCTTTCGAGATTTTAATTGCTCATTTGTATGTTTCAATGCTTCTTCAGTCTTATGGATTGCATATTTGGGTTGATTTATTTCATTCGTCATACAGCTTTTAGTAGACATTCTTATAAAGAAGCAATCCAAACATAATCCTAAAGGAATGACGGGATTTGCCTCTCAACGTTGATCGATTTCAGGTTGAGCCCCCTTTTTAGTTATGTCTTTTATTGATTTCTGTGCGCACACCCTGGTTCTCATCGAGTTTGTTTCAAATAACATATCATTCCAATAGTTATTTCTTTATGAGACGTGTCCTCATGTTGAAATCATGAAATGATAATGGATGTATCAAATGGCTGGAAGAATTTGGAAGCAAGATTGGAAACGAATCCCGAGAAAAAAAACCACCCAGCTAAAGTTTTACTTATAAAGACTATCCCACTTCATGTAAGTTATAACATACTATTAACATCACAGTGAACATAATTCTATATAGATCTCTCTCTTTCCTTCTAGAATTCTACACGACAAACACGTAAACTTATACGTTCAAGACATTTTTATTTCTAACGGCTTGTAAGGCATTTAATAATTGAAATTTTCGTTAACTTGAAGTTGTATTGTTTAGCTTGGACATTAATTTCCCAAATACACATCAACTCTTTCCTAATAGTACATATACTAATAAGCCTGTTATAATACCTATGTTAGTATTCAACACTCCCACCTTTAGCAACAGCGCTAAGTGAAACTTATTTCAATAACGTTTCAGGTGTAATTCGTCATGGAAAGGTTGTGGTTGTGTTTGTTTGTTTGTTTTTGAATTTCGCGCAAAGCTACACGAGGGCTATCTGCGCTAGCCGTCCCA
>NW_013666389.1:316088-317031 GCF_000517525.1 Limulus polyphemus | reverse complement strand
GGGATTAGAACCCGCGAACTCCTGATTGCGAGTCGAGCGCCTTATTCACCTGGCCATGCCGGGCCATTGTGGTTGTGAAAAGTCCATTCATCTGTAGCACTGTTTGAACCAACGGAGGACCATTGAACTTGTATACAACAGCTTAAATGTATAAATTATCTTTGAAATAAAAGTAGTCTATTGAGATGAAGTTTATGTTTAAATTCATAAGAAAGCATAACTTATGATAAATTATCTAAACCCACTGAACGGTAAAACAAGAATTAATGACTGCTTAATCCCATTGAAACTTAAGATTGTAAGGCTGATAACTTTTTTAACTTTGCGCTTCATAAATATAACGGGTAGGTATTTTTTTCTAAAAACAAATTCTTATTACTATTTTTCATCCCAAGATGTAAAGTTTGAAACGTTCTAGAGAAATATGAGTATGATGCACCAATATACTGATACTTATATGTTTTACGCTAATAAATATTACGTTAATAAATTTTAAATCAAGGATAAAGGTAAATTTGGTTGTTGTCAAGCGCAAAAACTATACAATACCCGATATTTAATGTTGTAAGCCTGCAGACTTACCGCTGAGCCACTGGAGAAAAAAAGAAAAGATAACAGAATATTTTAGTTTGTTCTTTACCATTTCTATTGTTTTTTTTATTAAAGTATTGAAACATTTGTTTCCTTAGATAAAATAAAGGCAACAGCTTGTTTGTTTGTTTGTTGTTAAGCAAAAGCTACACAAAAGCTGTGCTCACCATGGGTATCGAAACCCCAATTTTAGTGTGATAAGCCCTCAGACTATCCGCTGAGCCACCGAGGGGAGGTGTACGTATCTAATGATCTTTCATTTTATAATTATTTTCATTTTTATTTTGAGGATAAGGCTGTGTTACCGAGGGTCCATGGCTCGCTCTTCGTAAGTAAAAGATTAGCCCAAGCG
>NW_013666389.1:297256-315283 GCF_000517525.1 Limulus polyphemus | reverse complement strand
ATAACCCTCGTGTAGTTTTGCGCGAAATTCAAAACAAACAATCCTTCGGGTCGTGGGTGCGTTATAAGTTAAAGTAGCCAAAAATTTGATGGTGGGTACTGTTGACTAACTGTATTTTCTTTAATCTGGTATTTCAAAGTTAGGAACAGCTAGCGCAGATAATCCTTGTTCATCTTAGCACGAACGTCCGAAACAAACAAGGAATTGTGGGATTAATTAGAAATATATGTTCTTGCATAGTAATATAAAGCTTTATTCATAAAATTTTGAAATTACGAGTTTTCAGTATTTACTCATAGGCATGATCACCTGGTTTCTACTTGACGCAGACATTAAGTGCTAACTTATGCTGCATGAATTCGATTTTCATAAAGAGTTCATATTTGGGTGTATGTGTATTTGGAGAGCTAGAGTCTGCTTGTAAGAATTAGGCCTTAAGTATCCCTTATTCTTTGATACAACCTGCTATAGCTGATATAAATATAAAACAATTACTTTTACGTTACCCTGAGTAGTTTCGGGGATGTTCGTAAGTTCCCAAGTTTTTGTTGATTTCACTATAGTTTTTTGCAAATATATCTACTTTTATTGTTTCATCGATAATAATTCTTCTTTGCGGAGACTCGAATTCATTGTTATGTGTATAATCTGAGACTCTAATTCATTGTTATGTGTATAATCTGAGACTCTAATTCATTGTTATGTGTATAATCTGAGATTCCAATTCATTGTTATGTGTATAATCTGAGACTCTAATTCATTGTTATGTGTATAATCTGAGACTATAAATCATTGTTATGTGTATAATCTAAGACTCTAATTCATTGTTATGTGTATAATCTGAGACTCTAATTCATTGTTATGTGTATAATCTGAGATTCTAATTCATTGTTATGTGTATAATCTGAGACTCTAATTCACTGTTATGTGTATAATCTGAGACTCTAATTCACTGTTATGTGTATAATCTGAGATTCTAATTCATTGTTATGTGTATAATCTGAGACTCTAATTCACTGTTATGTGTATAATCTGCTTGCTAATATTAGTTTACAAAATCTTAGGAAATGTGTTTCTCCATCTCAGATTTTAGCAATCACCAGTGAGAACTTCAATACTTATCATACAATACATGGGAATTCTATAACTAATGATACAATTCTAGGACCCTAGAGAGAAAGAAGTGGTTCTTATTGACTACTTTATTAAAATCTTGCACAGACAATCAGGTTGTTTTTGATATTAGAACATTTGGCTGTCACATTTTCTTCAGTGCTCTCAATGATAACTTTCACAGTGGCCATTTTCTTTTGCTTACCATGTTCTATTTCTTTATTAATTTCTCGTTATCAAGTATTATGTATGAGATGAGTATTCTAGTTTCTTTTGAGGAAATCTAGTTTTAACTTGGTCATGATGCTTCTCAACATGTTCTATACTTGGTGAAATGCTGGGCACCACAACCTTGTTGCTTTTCATTGTTTGTCTTGTCAGTTTTCTCATAAGAACTTTATATCTTTGCAAGGTCTCTTGTAGCAAAACAAAACATTAAACGTAAGCAGCGAAGTAATGAAATTTATGTCCTGGTCTTCATAGAAACAATCGTATTTCACGTGTTTGGGAAGTTTCAACATTTTCAAATGTTAAGAATACTATATGCTATGAAGCATGATACTACGAAGGTTTAAGAAGTTTTCAACGTTTCCATTCAACACGTTAGGAATACTACACGCTATGTAGCATGGTACTACGAAGACTTTGGAAGTTTTCGACGTTTTCATTCAACTCGTTAGGAATACTACACACTATGTAACATGGTACTACGAAGGGTTTGGAAGTTTTTGATGTTTTATTCAACACGTTAAGAATACTATATGCTATGTAGCATGATATTGAGAATGTTTGGGAAGTTTTCGTCGTTTTCATTCAACACGTTAGGAATACTACACACTATGTGGCATGGTACTACGAAGGCTTTGGAAGTTTTCGACGTTTTCATTCAATACTACACGCTATGTAGCATGGTACTACGAAGGGTTTGGAAGTTTTTTATGTTTTATTCAACACGTTAAGAATACTATATGCTATGTAGCATGATATTGAGAATGTTTGGGAAGTTTTCGTCGTTTCCATTCAACACGTTAGGAATACTACATACTTTGCAGCTTAGCACTACGAAGGTTATTTCTCTAGTTCAAGCCTTTGAAAAATTTGAAACCTATGCTATGCTGTTATACCCTAGAAAGGAGAAGACAACTAGCTTTGCAATCCAACCATTACTAGCTAATTGAAACTCATGTGAAATTAATGAATGATATATTAAGCCTGTTAAAGATTCATTTTTTACAATAACTGAACTCGACATTGTTTTAACAACGTAATTCAACTTTTGGACATACTCCAATGAATAGATCTCAGACCATTCTCCTGGAATTTTTTCTTGGCTGTATAAAATGACAGTTAAATTATTAGACAGCAGTCGATCTTATACGCAGCAAAAAATAACTGATGCGCCTGAGAGTTCTCAACATATTCCTGCTTTATTGAACTTTTACTGGAATATAGGTCAGTATTTTGAATCAGGACACTAAAGGAACCAATGCACTTTATAGATACGTTATCAATATAAACTACCATATTGTTTTTATTCGAAATGGCGCTGTTATGAAAGCTATGTTCAGAAAATATGTTTAAAACTGAGCCCCGTATACATATGCATATTGTATTTTAATTAGATAGAAGCTCACTATAACATAACTATCTGGTTACCACTTCTGAGCAGTTTAGCAGCCACTTGTTAGTGTTACTTGTGCCAGTCATTCGAAGTTTTTGTTAAAATGGATTTTGGCTTTCTTCTTCCTAAATGAAAACTGCACGTGCAATTAGATATCTCGCTATCATTAGCTGATTGCAACGAGATATTTTTAAAAATAAACCGCTCATTTGTTTATAACAGCTTGATAATGCTTTATTCTATTTTCTTCGATTGTGTATTTAGTTTATATAATGTTTGCAGGTGAAACTGAATATCAATGAATCATTTAATCGCAGCACTAGTGTTGAGTTTCATCTCTACATTTAAATTAATATATTATCAAAATCTACACTACAATTAGAAATACAATGCTAGTTAGATTGTGAAACGGTTCACCAATTAGTTTCTCTTTTTTAAAGTATACTAGACGGTGAAAGTCATTTTCACTAATTACATTTTACAGTAATTTTTTATAAATCAACAGGTAACGTTTCAACCCTTTATTACAAGAATATGACGCATAACAGACACCATAATTAAGCACACCCTTTATTTAGGAGTTATTTATATTGCAGTAGTTCTCTAAATATGTTATAATGTTATCTCAAAGCACTACTGGTTTTAACAAACAGTTAAAGAATGACGCAATTCTCACTGGCACTAGCTTAGAAAGTACTTAATAATATGAAAGAACACTCATAAACTTTCTGTTCAGTCTTAATATTCGATACATTTTCCTATTTTTTTTCCCATAGATACAAGTGTCTTTATAACAAATTAAAATTTCGTTTCCTAAATGTTTTCATAACGGTTTTGTTTTAACAAATGTGTAGGTTTCTAACAATCAGCATAATTATACAAAATAGTCAAGTTTATATGAGCTGGTTAACAAACCAAAATACCATGTTTTTGTTTAGCGTTAATCCATGTTTAAAGTCTAAAGTTTGGACCAATAAAAGTTGAATGAAATCACTTATTTTCTATGAAAAAAAAAAAAAGAGAAACTCCAGCAGGAATTAATGTGATTTATAACAATATTGACGGTATTTCTGTTTACTTTTTATGATACTCATATATAATTGGAGATCATACAACCAACAAAGTCTTGGACTCACAAGCACATTTGTGCATGAAAAATATATAAAAATGTGTTTAGAAACCCGATTGGATTCCATACCACCCCCTTCGATAATTCTAAGGCTAATACTACTTTCTTTATGTTATATAACTGTTCAGTCTTGACACTTTATGTTCCATTGATTAGTGTAATATTAACAAAAAAGTAAGTTTAATGCAACTTTATTTTTGTTTTTTAGTTTAGAGTTGAAATATGTTGTATGTTTTTTTAGAACACATCTGGCCTTCTAACGACAATAAAGTAGAAGGCTTGTTTCTATCTTAACGAGAGCAAAGCCAATACAAGGAAGTACTGTCAGTGAGGAGAGCCTATGATTGATTTTACCAATAGCTAAATTCCTGTACTTTTACAGAAGGGAATGTTGGTTTCTGAGTCATGAAAAAGACGCAAAAATGATTTGTTTAAAGATTGGTCTAAATGACAACCGTTTCATCGGCAGGATGCAAGAGATCTTATAATGCTGATAAGTATAGAATCAAATAAAGCAATTGGATCTTCATCGCAGAGTGTGATAAGTGTGAGGAGATTCCGAATGAATCGTCATTAAAGAAGATGCATAAAAGAAGTTAGTCCGTCTTGATTGAATGCATGTTTAATAAATTATACGACGTCAAATCACACAATAAATACGAGAAGACCTTGCGTAAAACTTCACAACCCACGTAAACATTTTATATAAGTAATATATTAATACAATGGTATGATGATATCTTATATAAGCAATATATGAATACAATGGTGTGATGATATCTTATATAAGTAATACATGAATACAATAGTATGATGATATCTTATATAAGTAATACATGAATGCAATGGTGTGATAATATCTTATATAAGTAATATATGAATACAATGGTATGATGATATCTTATATAAGTAATATATGAATACAATGGTGTGATGATATCTTATATAAGTAGTATATGAATATATTGTTATGATGATATCTTATATAAGTAATATATGAATACAATGGTATGATGATCACAGTTACTTGATAGGAAATGCATAATGGCTTCTTGGATTTTAACGAGATGCCCAATGCTTTTTATGTCTTATTTAATAAATTATAGACAGTAGTATTTTGGTTACATTATAATCATGTATAGGGTACGAAATCGCACATTAAATATTAAAAATACATTATTGTAAAACAGACTTTAGTTGTTTAACATAAATAACGTATATCTTACAAGAGTTGTCCTTAGATGACTTAGTTGAACAGAAATAGACAACTAAAATTAGATACGTGACTTACTTCGATCATCTGCGAAGTTTGTGACTGTGGTCCATTCCTCCCCCATTCAACGTAAGGATGAATCACTATTGCATGAGTTAGGTAATGGCTTAGATGATATTCTGATAGAGCTTTAAATATTCAGACGTAAGTGAGTGGTCTTGATTTTAACCGGTTTAAGCAAATAACTAAAGTGGCAAGCAGGACATTTTGAGTGTGCTTTAAGTGTCTCGCATTTCAATTTTTATCTGGGTACAGAGTGATATCGTTCTCAGTCTTGTAGAGTTTAAATATGTGATAAAACATCACGTTAGACTGCAGGTGTTAATAGTATTCTATTAAGGATTTTAAACTACAAAATTCTGAAAAGGCATTTTGAAGTAATATTTTTTCTTTGCTACTGGTCACTATCAATAAGGCATTTCATTCAATACCAAAATACGCCAACTAGATTGGAAAATGCCCGCCAAACGTCTTTCTGACAATACATCATGATATGTAAAAAGCCAAACCAAAGTCTTTCTCATATTCTGTTTAAGTTAGGATTAAAAACAATAAAGGATGATATATTGAAAGCCAGTCAAAAGTATTTCTGATATTCTGTTTAAGGTAATATTAAAACAATGATGATAATATATAGAAACCTTGATATCAGAGATCTGCAGCCTATTATGACGTTTCGTAATCTATATATGTTTTATCCTTGACCGACTATCATTCGGTTTTGTTCATTGTTTTATGATGTTGTGTATAAATCCTAGTATTATTTACGTACTAGACCAGTACGTTATAGAAATATTTAACCCTAATTTAGATAATAATGTCACATAAAAGCAATAAACTATATTACTTAGTAACTTTTCAAAGCCTCGTCTAAATATATCTTGAAGGAATACCTCGAGATATTTAATTGGAAGGTATTGTAGCATGAAGGTATAAACTTTGTTATACATAGATATATACATTTGTTTATCTTTGAGTGAGGGGTGAGTAAAAAAGAGGTTATAGAGTGACATCAATCTTAAAGGCGTCAGCTCACAGCCTTTATGACGTAAAAATGTCGCTTATTTTGTCATTTGATTGATGATGGCAAGCATTTGGAACTTGAGTGTAATCATCTATAACGGATTGAGTTGGCCTTCTAAGATATCAAAGCTTTTCTTTTGAATTAAATAACAGAGACACTAGGATAGCGATTAAACGTGTTTGTTTTTGTAACAAAATCTTTAGATGGCGTCCCAACTGAAACTGTAGGAGTTTAAAGACATATTATGTATTGCAACATGCTCAAAATGCACCAAGAAATTGTTACAGACCTTACACCTGATTGCTTTAGTGCTTACATACCTTTCAGGCTTATAAAATGAATAATTCAGAGCATTTTAGTTTCTGATGCATCTATAAAATTACCGCTTCAGGCTCTTTCAAGTGCACAAATACCTGAAAAGTTCACACTTCCGATTACTTTACCTATGAATACATCCCTTACTGCAAAATGCTTTAAGTTTCATGTACCTACTACAGAATGATATCGGATACCAAGTAGCAGAAACGTAGCCTACATCTCTACTACTAGAATAGTGCTATCATGGATCTCGAATAACATACACAACAGTGTCATTTAGTTTGCGCAAGAAGAAACTAAAAACATTTAAGCTATGTTAAACAGTCTATAAAACCAAAGAATTTTGGTGATGCAGTGTATAGATAGTTAATTAAGCTACACAAAGTGGTATTTAAAGTTTTTACAAAAATAGAGAACTGATACTATGTATGTTTCCATAGAAATTTCTAGTAGTTGAGGCTTAGCAGGAAAACATTTAGTTCGGATAGTAAATTAAAGTTCAGTGAGTAACTGAAAAAGATTCAGCGTTTCATATGTACCATGGGGTTTAACATCCTAGCTCAATAAATTTCTATCATTTTCCATCATCAGAGTTCCTCAAACTTATTCCGATTTTTCCTAAACGGAAGATCCTCTTTAAGTTGACTTTCTTTCATGACTCTTGTTATACCTTAGTATTGAACTGGCCCATAAAGAGGGGCTTAGTGTTTGGACATCGGGCAGTTTCAGTGGCAGGAACATTGCCTGCTGTTCTTAAAATGAAGAAAGTGGTACTCTTTAAATGATACAGAGCACAAAAGGCAAAATCAAGAAAACTGAGTTCAAAATGAATATCGAAAAGATAGCAAATTCTCATTCCTTGACGTGATGATTACAAAGACACATAACTCATATACTACAGGGGTTTACAGGGAACACACAGATACGGTAAGTACCTAGATCTTAAATTCAACCATCGAACATTGTAAAGACAGGCGTCAAAGACTGTCTAATTTCAAGAATGAACAAGATTTGTGATGTCGAAGAAGCTAAGAAGATAAAAGAATGACACAACAATACAACGCTCCTTAATAAAGGGTACCCATAACTCTTGAAAAAATAGATAAACACAGAGACTCAACAGAGAAAACATTACAGATATATAGCCATATTCCACTATGTCAGAGGTCTCTCTAGAAACAAATAGAGAACATGTAAACAAAATAAAGTTAGAACAACATTCAAAAGCCACAATACAATACGATTGAAATTAGTACACAACAAACTTTCCTAAGGCTCAATGGAGAGAAAAAACACCATTTACGGCATTCCCATGTTAATGTAAACCAAAAGACCAAAGAAAGTTAGAATTCGGGAGAATAATAAACTTACCAGATTCGGTATTAGCGATCTATCTGCAGAAACTCATCCTGTAAGAGAAGAAGAGAATACAATAAATTGGAATAACATTGAAATAATAATTATGTATCACACATGATAAAAATAAAGATAAAAGAAGCCTTATACAACCACCTAACTGATAACACACATTTATAACATAGCAAAGTAGTCAGAAAAACCTGGATGCCCCTCTGGAAAACATTCACATTGATTCAAACTCAATGTGTTTAAACTCTAACCGTGTTAAAAAAAAGTATCAGCATATTTGTTCAGACTTTAAACATATTAAAAAGTAGACAAGATATGTGTTAAGTCTCTAAACACAATTTTTACAGCGATTAGTTTGGCTTCAGCGAAACGTACATGTATGTGGTAAACTTGAAAGCACAGGTAGTTTTTCCTATTGTACCAATACTGATTTTTGGTATTTTGACTACAGTATTCTCTCTATATATATCTATATATATATATATACATATGCGTGTGTGTTTGAGATGAAAATATCCACAACTAGCCTATATTTACTTTCTGTTAGAGATGAGTCAAATGTCTAGCTCAAACTTTTTTGTTTTCCATTCTTCATTTCGAAAATATAGCCCTTACAACGAAGTATAATATAAACTAACCGTATGTGGAAATTAAAACACTTGCATTCACATAATAACTCAAATAATAATTTAAAAGTTCTAGAGTGAAATACACAAGGTGTTGTGACAACCTTTGGTAATTAATATAAACTATAAAAAAACGAGTGTTCTGTAAAACACAAGTCTGGTGTTTGAATGGCTACAACACATGTTCAATATAAAAACAAAACAATCATTGTAGGAAAACAAAACACAAATCATTCTTTCTGATACATATTCAACGATCTACGTACACATAATGAAAATGCGACCGTATAACATGGCAATATTTAACTACACACAATTTTGAATTATAATCTGCAGTTCATTTGTAATGTTCGAAAAGTCACAAAACTCGTGTACCTATATCGCTTCACACACGTCTGTTTGGAAAGTGCAACTTGTGTTGTTATGAAATAATACAATGTGTTATTAACAAAACAACTATTTTACAATTTAGTGCGAGATAATGTTTTAATAAAACTTTGAAAAATGTTAAAATATCTCTTCATAAGCACTGGGTGAATAAGAAAAAACTGTATCATTTATCTTGAGCCGTTTAAAGAACAATTGAAAATTTGCCAGAGAAACAAATTTGAAATGTAGTGGACCACGTATGTAGTGCACTTTACAATATGCGTGTAACTAGTTACAAGTTATAACATTCACCAGTATCAGTTCAAATAACAAATAGATGTTAATATCATTAATTGTTCTTGGACAAGTTTTGTTATAATTCTGTTAACACTTAAGTTTGATATATTGACTTAAAGATTTTAAACTGAAACAATGAACTCTTGTACTGATTTTATAGGCTTTAAACTAAAGCAATGAACCCTATTATGCTTGACTTGTAAGCTTTATCGTTGAAACTAGTTAATCCTATGGGTCATATAGATGATTAGCTATTTATCAAAAAGGGTGATGAGGCGCCCCAAACTTATAGGGTAATAGAATATTTAGGGTTTACATTCAGAATCCAAAATAATACCTTAAAAGGCAACAGTCAACATTCTTTCTGTAGTGGATTGTTCTCATTGATACCAAAAGTTTTACTCGCTTTCGGTTTAGTTATATACAGAGGTTGAGTACATTATATTAAAATAATATTGGATCGTTACTACGTTATTACAGTCATGCTGTATCAGACGACCGTAAGTCTTGAAAATAACGCTGCGGCGTAGTTTCCTTATTAAAAATATCTATCATAAGTCTTTCATGCTCAAAGCACTCCTCTCCTCCCTGCTGGCTTTCCATATTCCAGCTATTGTACAAGGACAACGGTTAACCAGAATCCGTTTCAACAGTCCAAACGCACAAAAGTCCATAGGCGTTGCGTCCAGCGACGTGAGCGGTTTGTCTTCGTATAGAAAAGCATGAATACCGTGTCATTCTCGAACTGCTTGAGATATGCAAAAGTTGAATGAATGTGTTGTTGAAGCAGCTTGCGTACATGTGACTTTTGATGCTTTTCCAGACGGAGATCCTTTTTAATTATATTGAGTACTCTTGCCTGGGGCACCTAGATGACTTATTCCAATGGTCTTTTTGTTCGTAGATTCTCACCTATTATCAGACGCCGCACTTTGTATACCACGACTGGGGTGCGACTTCTTACAAGTCCATTTCTGAATGATCCATGTTCCTTTGTTTTATTATGGTTTGTTACAGGTTTTTTTCATCAGCCTCAGGAGGTTCAGCAGTAAGTCTGACAACTTAAGTGCTAAAAATTAGGTTTCTATACCAGAGGTAGAGGACAGATAGTCCATTATGTACCTTTCTACTGAATAGCAATAACAAATGAACAAACTCTTTCTGTATGGTTCTGATGCACCAAGTTAATCTATATTACCTATTTTAAAAAGCCATTAAGTACAAAAACTATACCGTCTTGGAAATTCTAAATCCCCGATCTGAACACATCTTCACGATCTGAGTGTATGAATAATTCCATCAGAAAGAGTTGTTATAAACCATTCCCTAAAGCATTAACTTTTCGCAAGCATCACTCTACCTTCAAAACAGCAATCAATGACAAAATATAGTTCTGATACATTTCGTTCCACCACGACTTGATATCAGTTGTGTTTGTCACGTGACGTGCTAATATACATATTCTAAACATCTTTAAAATAATGCGTTCAACCATTTGTAAGTTCAAACATTGTAATATTTATTCAACCATCTTTGAATTATAGTCGTTTATAGGAATATATATATTATTTTATAGGAACCTAACTAAGTTTTATTTTTCTTCTTTTTAGACAAATTTCTCCTGTCATCACCTTCAAGTCTTCAACTTTCCCATCCTTTTCTTATGTAAAATAATAAACTAGATAAGATATTTCACGTCGAATCGACATGTTTTTAAAATTCTATAAATGGTTGTTCAGCGTAAGAAATAATCAATATCAAGAATACTGGCGGAACTGAATGTTTGATACGGAGTGAAACAAAAATATGTTTGATCTCTTGAAAATCATGGGTACGGAATATACTTTGTCCTATGTGGTTTATAAAAATGATATTGATAAGATAATCAGGAATAAAATATAGCTTAGAAGTCAATAAACATTCATTTCGTATAAGAAAGGTGAAAGAACTAAAAATTACTTCAATTTTTTATTATTAGTTTGTCTGAAAGTTTAGGTTAAAGCCTTCTTTATAGAGTAGACTATATATTGATAATACAACTATATTCCTCAGATAAGGCCTGGAACAAAATAGAAAAGGTTTTTACCTAGAATGGTTAGTCGCTTGGCCTTTTATTTTATTTAATACCATACTATATCTAGCATTTTGAGGTTTAAATAACGTCAGTATTCATATTTTTCTCGTCCCCTAGTGAGTCAGTGATAAGTTTACGGTCTTAGAACGCTAAAATCTGGATTTCGATTCCTCGCGGTAAACACAGAGCGGGTATTCCATTGTGTAGCTTTGCGCTAACAAAAAACAGCACCAATGCGACACCACTCTTTCCTGTTTTTTATTGAATTGTTGGTTAATATTTTATAGATAATTTTCATAAATAAAACGCTTCAATATGTTATATGATTTAAAAAAAACAAGATCTGGATAACCCATCATTGTCTCATTATGATAACCTATCGATGATTCTTGAATAGTATCGTCATCTTATATATCGCAACTATGTTAATACGACACGTGATAGTAGTCAACAGAAGTCTTTAATTATGTGCCCAAACACACGCACACAGACAAATAAAACTTCCAACTACGTCATACCTTATCGATCGGAAGTGAATGATACCCATGAGCTAGCTGTTTTCAAGTAAGAACAAGAGGGAAGACCAATCATCTCTGTCGAAATCGTTTTTTTAGATTTTCCATAGCGATTTAACATTTTGCTAACACAGAGGAACAATTTTTTTGTATTTTATTAATAATGCTTTAACTAAAGTATATTTAGCACAAAAAAATCAATACCGTTAGAAGAATAAGGAAGGCTATAAAGTATAACTTATATGCGTAATTAAAGTACACAACGGGATAAATCATCGTGATGTAGTTAATGCGTTGAAAATTCTCTAATTTTGTTATTTTCTTACACAAATTTCAATTTTAGCCAGGTTTTCTTACGATTTTAAAGATGATTATTATGTGTTTTCAGCAAATAATGGTTTCGTAAACAATGTGCTGTAATTGTAAACAAAGTTTTCAAAAGAAATATAAATAAAGTTAGAGCTTAATTCAGTATTTTGTGTCTTTTAGTGTTGAGAAATATGTATATTACAACTAACAGTTTCTACTTGCTTGTGTTGCTATTTATAGCTTATAGATCACTGTTTTATTTACATGGTGTTGCTTGGAAACATGTATAGCATGTTTTATTTGTTGAGTTGTTGCTATGAGAAATTTCGGTGATATTGATTTCTTCAAATCAACTATATATGTATATATATATATGCATGGGCAAAGAAGGCAGCACAGAATATTCAACATCAATGTTCTTGTTTTCTTAATGCAAAGATATACAGTGGGCTATCTGCACTGTGTCCAATGCGAAGAGTCGAACCCCGGATCTTAGCATTGTATCAACACCAGGGAATCAAAATAAAGTATACTATTATCAAGAATTTGCTATTCTAAGCACTCGGTAGTTATTATTGTGTGTGTGATTACCTAGGTAATAGTATTCGAAATTTTGTTATTTTATTTTGTTCCTTTTTTAATATTAAGATAGGAAAGGCATAATTCACTACAAGATCTTAAAGATGCAACTTTATTAATGTTCTGTAAGGTTTATAAAACAAACAGTTTTCATGAATTGTCGTAGAAGTTCCACAGTTAAGTTGAATGTTATGCACATTTTCAACAGATTCCAAGCTGCTATGTGTCAAAGATTTGAATATTAACTGTCAAAGACAATTAGCGTTGTTTAACAATAAATAAAAGCAGAAAATGATTTATGATGACGTAAAGCTTCTGAAACAAATTAATAGTTTATGATAAGAAAGGTAAGACAAATCCTTGCCTATTTTACAAAAAAATCTTTTGCGTGTGTTTAAAGAAACAAAGGACAGAGATGGTTTGCGAAAGTAAATAGGTTGGTACTGAAAAAAATTAAATTGCAACAACAAAATATCTGAATATGTTAACATCTCTTTCATATCTGTTTTTTATTTAGTGCATTATCTAAGTGTTAATTCCATTTGGTTTGTCGAATAATTTTGTAAACTAATTGCATTATTTTATCTTAAGACATCTGAGAGATCTTAATTAGACACTGAAGTGTTGTTTGGGAACTGATGAAGGATGTAAGATGGAGTTGATACTTTAAAGGTACAAAGTTATTTATCTAGCTCAAAGGCCAGCCAGATAAAGTGTCAAATTTGACCTGAAAATAAAACCTTTTTGTACGAAACGACTATCTGAAATGTTGTTCTTATCGTGATTTTTGAAGTTAGAAATCAAGAAATGAACGATAGAAAGTTGATTATATCATTTTAGCTCCACACAGAATTTATGTTCTTATAATAAAAACTGGTAATTCAGAGAAACAAATAAAACATGCTACAAGAACAAGTAATTTCTGACACTTACGGTGATGTTCACGATATCTTCATAACACTATTTTACTTTAGAACTGAGTCGCAGGTCTGAAAAACAGAAAATTTAATATCCTAAGCTAGATATACTATGGATTTTAAAAGAAGGATTTAATTAAAAGACTAAAAAATTTGCTTTTTATAAAGTTTTAATATAATTTTACTTCCTTCATTGTCCTTTGAGTGAACAATATATATATATATATAATCGTGAAATTACTCGTGATATTTAAGCAGGAAATATAAGTGAATCGGTAATGTAATATTACAATACACATTGCAGCTTAATTATTTTACGTGCTAACTTACTGGTTTCTGATAGAAATAGAACAAGCAACTTTTGAATCTGTAATAAATTATATTTACTTTCAAGTTAAGAAAACAGTTACATTTCCTGGTTATATGGCCTCTGAATTCTCGCCCATTTACGAAACAAAAGACATTACGCATTAGTCACGCACTTGTTTTGCTGTCGTAACAAAACAACAAGAGAGACAAAAAAAATATGCTTTTCCTTACATATATGATTATGAATCCCAGAAACAATATCCAGACATAAAAGGTTTTTTGAATGAATGATGTTACTTAGTGACAGATACATGTTTATTTCATGCCTAAATTGACAATTTGAACAATGAAGTGAAAGAGTTTCACGTCCAGTATATCTCACTTGGAAGTGATGTTGAGCACAGCAACTTCTGTAAGATTTTCGGCACATTAGAAATAAATCTATAATTTAGTATAGTTCTCCATATGAGCTTCCAGGATTTTAGTTGTGTGTATCTTCTTGTAAATATATTATTGGTACAAATGTATTTGAAAATGTTTTTAGTTTTTAATTCTCCACACTTGAGGTTACATTCTATTATGATCCATTAAGACAAAAACGAAGTGATTAGTAATTACAGAAATTAGTTCAATAAAAAAACAATAAACTCTACACACCTACAGGTCGATTATAAAGAAACATCATATTTGAAATGATTAAATCTTAAAAACCACTTGTCTTATGGGAACTGAACTTCGTTAGAGTTACAGGGTGTTTTAAAACTGTTACACAAGAGCATCAGTATATCTTCAACATTCTTAAATGGTGGAGGTGGTGGTTATGGCGCTCCACTAGAAATCTCCAAGTTGTGGGTTCGAAGCCCATCAATGAACACGGTCGCCCTTTCAACCGTAGGGCCGTAATTATGTTCAGTCAATCCTACTATTTTTTGGTAAAAGAGTAGCCCAAGAGTTGGCGGTGAGTAGTGTTGAATAGCTGCCACTCATCTATATAAAACTTCTAATTTAGAGACAGCTAGCGCAGATAGCCCTCGTGTAACTTTAAGCGAAATTATTTGTTTGTTTGTTTTTGAACTTTGCGCAAAGCTACACGAGGGCTATCTTCCACTAGCCATCCCTAATTTAGCAGTGAAAACTAGAGGGAAGGCAGTTAGTTATCACCATCCACCGCCAACTCTTGAGCTACTCTTTTACCAATGAATAGTGGGATTGATCGTTGCTTTAAACTTCCCCACCGCTGAAAGGGCGAACATGTTTGGTGGGACAAGGATTCGAACCCGCGACCCTCAGATTGCGAGTTAAGCGCCAAAACCACCTGGACATGCCGAGCCTAAGCAAAATTCCACAACACCAACAACACAAAACTAAGTTAATTAGCATTTGAAGCCAAGTAAGCAAATTAAGCAATTGCAAGCAACATCCGCAGGTGTGTTCTACACAGAATTAATTGATCATCGCAATATCCTGCACACTGAAAAGCATTTTGGTTAACCTATAGTTCTTAATGTCATATAATCATGCTGATAAAAAGTGATACCAAAAAACTGCTGGAGACATTATTTTAGTTACTAAATACAAAATATTTACCGAATTCCTTCTACATTAAAAAAATCATTTTTAATTCGGTCAATATCACGTTCATAGACAAACAACTCTCCCAGTGTCGGGTATATTTTTAGACACACTCAGAAACATGTGTGTTTTCTAATTAATTATATGTCGCTTATTGCTTGTTATACTGACGTGAAATTTTGCTTGGAGGTAATTATCCAAAATATTTCACAGGTGATTATGTTCTCAGATCTTAAGAAGTATTAAGTAAAATAATTGTTCGGACATTTATTTTCAAACTTTTTAAATTATTATGCGATATTCATATTTTCACAATTAATCATAAATTATTGATTTTATTGCGTATCTATTTCTCAGAAAACTTACTTAAAATAACACGTTTCAACACAAAATCAAAGGTTATGTAGCGTATCCCTGGCAATGGTCTAGAGAGAACATACATGTATTCCTGGCAGTGCTTTAGAAAGTGAGTCAGTGGTAAGTTTACAAAGTTACCACGCTAAAATTCGTGGTTCGATTCCGCGCAATATACATGTGCATAGTGTACATCGCACGTTGTATAGATTTGCGCAAAGACAATAAGAACAACAATTTAAATGTGCCAATGGCAGTGAAAGAACTATTTGGAAGGGCTTCAAAGCGATTTGAGCAATCATGATCTCAATACACAATACACTGACAAGAGGAATTATTTAATATTCAAAAACACAAAGGATCAATAAAAAATGTTAGCATCAGAAAACTTACCCAATAGCTCGAGCATTCTTGGAAAGTGGACTTCCATCATCAAGGGTAAGTTGGGTGATTGTTATACTTGATGAAAAATATCGCATCACTGAAGTTTACCGACAACTCAGCGATACAACGTAAAACAACAACAACAACAAACAAAATCAACTCTCATATGACCCAACTAGTGAGTTTACAAAGACCATGAATAACAAACTAAAACAACGCTCATATGACCCAACTAGTGAGTTTACAAAGACCATGAATAACAAACTAAAACAACTCTCATATGACCCAACTAGTGAGTTTACAAAGACCATGAATAACAAACTAAAACAACTCTCATATGATCCAACTAGAGAATTTACAAATACTAATAATAAGAAACTAAAACAACTCTCATATGATCCAACTAGAGAATTTACAAATACTAATAATAAGAAACTAAAACAACTCTCATATGATCCAACTAGAGAATTTACAAAGACTAATAATAAGAAACTAAAACAACTCTCATATGATCCAACTAGTGAGTTTACAAAGACCATGAACAACAAACTAAAACAACTCTCATATGACCTAACTAGTGAGTTTACAAAGACCATGAACAACAAACTAAAACAACTCTCATATGACCCAACTAGTGAGTTTACAAAGACCATGAATAACAAACTAAAATAACTTCTTCAAACCAACCAAACTAATGAAAATACTTTTGAATACTTATCACTCAAACGGACAATTCAGAAAATTAAAACAACAGAAGTATCAATTAAATATATTAATCCAAAAGCTGACAAAGAAATATAACTAGCCCACTGGATCAGTATTCTAAACGCCCCCATCCGATGTGGTACGAACTTTGATCCCTGTATTAATGATCCAAAACTTTAGAATGCTTCACGAATTCTTGAAAAAAATTTCCATCTCCTATAACTCAGTGAACGTCTAAAGCAAAATCTTCCTCAAGTTCCTGTTACGTCCATCTTCAAAATACAATACATCTTATACAATGCAAGACGTTCAGTCATAAGGAATAGTCTTAGAAAACGGTTTAATAATCACAAATCCTTTGTCAAGACTAAAAAAAAACATTTTCGTGTCCCCACACTCCATCAATGACATGGTTTTTATTGGTACTAAAACCTGATTAAAATCAAAAGCCGACAGAGAAATAAAATAGGCCTACTGGATCAGTATTTTAAATACTGTCAATCCATGTGATATGAACCTTGATCCCGGCATTAATGGTCTTCGTCCTTTAACGTAAAGTATTTCGTTTGTTTGTTTGCTTGTTGTTAATCACAAAACTACATAATGGGCTATCTGTGCCGTGCCCACCATGAGTATTGAAACCCGATTTTTCAGCGGTGTGAGCACGCAGACTGACCGTTGCGCCACTGGGAGACAAAATGTATTTTTCATTAGACTTCTATAGTTTGTTTTAAAACAAATCCAAATTAGGTTATATGCTGTGTTCATCGCGGGGAATCGGATCCCAAGTCTTTCGGAAAATATTTAAAAAATTATATTTTGAAACGAATTTCTTTATTACTGCATTAATAAGGTTTTAACCTCTATCCAGGGGTGGATTGTCTAAAATCTTGGTGAGCCGGTAACGCCTGGGCCAGTGAGATGATAAGCTGGTTATACTGTACCAGTATCTACATCTATATATATATATATATTATCCTGATTTTTCATTATTTGCCCGGGCCGTTTTAGGCTCCCAATCCGCCCCTGCCTCTTTCATTTGATTAAAAGTATTTTTACCTTTGTATTTTAGTTTTACTTTTATTTAATATATATTATTATTCATATATGTATTACAATTAGATTTCATTTCTTACAAAAAAAAGAAAAAAAAAAAAGCCCGGCATGCCCA